>NC_056749.1:244436428-244736428 GCF_019279795.1 Protopterus annectens | reverse complement strand
TCATATCCTTGTCACATGGGGGGGCATGACCTGCTCATCCCTGCTTGTTGACATACAATACCACAGTCTTATTATCTGCGTGTATGGATATCATACTCTGGGTAAGAAGGTCCTAGAATACATCCAGCGCTAGAAGGACCACTCTCATCTATAGTATCTTGACATGTAAAATGTCCTTCGGAGTAGACCAAGTTCCCAGGACTGTCTGCCCAACGTAATGCCCCTCCTAGCCTATGGCAGAAGCATCTGTAGTAACTGTGGCTGAAAGAAGAAGAGTGCGATTGAATGGAAGACCTATTGTGGCTGAAAGAAGAAGAGTGCGATTGAATGGAAGACCTATTGCGAGACTGTCAGAATCCAACTATTACTGGAGGTGTCCCTTGCATAAGAGTATCAATTTGAAAATTTTACTCATGTCATTCTCCATCTGTGACTACTATAAATTTAGAGTCCACTGCAGAATCTGCATGTGAAACCTTGCATGTGATACTAGGAAAACGGTTACCAACATCAAGCCCAACACCTTGGGAGCTTGATAAGCAAATACTGGTGACAGCCTCAGGAGAATGTTTATTGGTATCTGAATGGGGAAAATACATTCCTGTGAAAGCTTTGCTTTTGTCTGGAGTGTATCCAGATGGCAATCCAAGATCCCACATATCTAACTTGATTTCAAATGTGGTTTTGCTAGACGGAGATCCATAGATGCAGGCAAAGTTGGAGAAAGTAACCTCTTGTTTGTATGAGGAAAATTGCTAGTCAAACAGATGAGGATGTCATCCAGATACAGAAGGTCCCATTGCCTAGGTCCTCACATAAGAGCTGGTCACCACCATGCGAATACGAAAACGCTAAGAGCAGAAGGCAGAATGAAGGTAAGAAACAACTTCTTATGACTACATTAAGCAAACAAATAACTATGGTGTGTAAATAACAACTAAATAACTTAGTTTAGAAATTTACCTCAGAACACACAACTGTAAAACAGGCCCAAGGCTTAGGACTGGGAGAGAATAATAACAAAAAGAGTTTAGTCTATGAAACATGATATTAGGTATAGTAGTAACTAGGTAAATTAAAAAAATGCTACACAAATGAGACATTTAACAGTAGGACAGAAAAAAGGTAGATCACTTACCTGTGAGCTGCAGAAGATGAATGTTAAAGCTATGGTTGCAACAGAGACAGAAGGAGGAAAGGAGTGGCAGTGCATCAATGAACACAGGGGAGGAGCTTTAGCTGTTCAAAAAGAGCTGTTTGCTATTCCAGTGAGTAGTGGCAGACCAGTCCCATCAGGTGAAATGGACGCTCTGGATAGTCTAAGATCAGATGTTTCTTTTTAAAAATTAAGCGATTTGATCCTCAAATGAAACTAAAAACCCCATCTAAACTTTCTCAACCACCATGAAGCAGACTGCTGTGAAAAATACAGAATGAGAAACTGGGAAATTCTCTACTGATATAAGAGATGGAGAAAAGTGAGCTACATCTAAAAGTTATTATTCATCACTGTAATACTCCTCCCCGAAAGGACCACAGACATCACAGGCTGAATTTCATCTCTCAGTTCCACTGAGGGACAGAATACCAAAAGAATACTCAAATACAATTCAAGTTCGTGGGGAGCCATAACTTACAACATGCTAAAGGGGAAAGTAAATGAAAGAAAAGTACAGTTATGTATACACACTGTAAATGTAAATGTTCAAATGCATTCAATATGGCAGTCTTGACTTGTGGGATTTCCTGCTGTGAAAGTCCTTGGCTGGCCCGACTATCAAAGAATATTTTCTCCTCCTTCTGATGCTGGCATATGCCCTATCTGACATCACTATGTTTGGGTAAAAAGGGAGTCATCCTGTGCCATGACCTTAGTACTTTCTTGCCCCCAACAAGTAGAAGCTGTCCCCCCAATGTTTCCTTGATGCCAGGAGTCTGGGACCCTGTATTCCACAATACGTGTGAAGGAGGAAGGGGGTCACCTTCACTGATAAGGTGAGTGTCCTAGCCCATCCCATACGTCAGAAGGGAAGGAAGGAGGGAAAGACTACTGCAATAGTGAATACACTCGAACATCTACAGTTATGGGAAAGTGTACACAACAACATCTCCTGAAGCATTTAGGATTAATTCGGGAGCATCCACAAGTAGAGGGTTATCTAGTGGAGACAAGGAAAAACAAAAACAAGCACTTGTGTGGTGGTGGTGGTGGTGGTGGAGGTAACATGGTTGTGTTACATTAAACTTTATATCAGTGGAAACGGCTATCCTAGTGCTCCTTCTGTTTTATTAGTGTACACAACTATACTATGTTCTTCATCCGTCACTGTTGCTGTACTGACTTGTGGGATGATTCCTAAAGCTGAAAAGGAGGGTGGATGGAAAGATTAAAGAGAGGCAAGGATGCCCTGAAAAATGGCAGTAAAAAATCCTGCTCTGCACTTGGAAAAGCTAGGAAGATGGTAATGTTTGGTGAAGGTATGCACTGAGGACCAAGTGGCTGCTTCCAAAATGTCCTTTGTGGTCAACCCTTTAAGAAAGGCAGTAGAGATAGCAGTAGCCCTAGTGGAATGTGTCCACACAGCATCAGGAAGTTTCTTACCACCATGGCTGTATCAAAAGAATATACAGTGGGGGATCCATTTGGAAATAGTTTGTTTTGAAATGGGCTCTCTCAAAGCTACTGGCAAAGGCCACAAAAAATTGGTCTGATTTTTCTGACATTCTTGGTTCTAATTAGTAACATAGTTGCCTATGCACATGCAAAGAATGGAGGATTCTTTCTCCTTTTTTCTAAGGGTTAGGAAAGAATGTAGGTAAGTGTATGGTCTGGTTTAAAGAAGTCTCTGTCACCACCTTGGGCATAAAGGAAGGGTTGGTCCTGACAGACACTCTGTCTCAGTGGCAAATAATGAAAGGTTCTACACAAATAATGTCATATAACCCTGACACCCTTCTGGCTGTGGTAATGGCTAGTAGGAAGGCTGTCTTCCAGGTCAATAATTTTATATCAGCAGAAGCTACTGGTTCAGAGGGTGGAATGGTGAAGCTTAACCAGAATGAAACTGAGATCTCTCGGGAAGGAACAGGAGGTTTCCTTGGAGGCCTAACGTGGACAACCTGTCTCAGAAACTGTTTCATGAGGGGATGCCAGAAAATAGGGGGTTGAGAAGGTAGATAGGTAGAAATAGTTAAAGCATGGCCTTTTATAGAAAAGTACTAGAGACCTTTTTCAAAAAGGCTGGATATGTATGACAGGATGAAAGGGATAAGAGCTTAATAAGGGTTTTGTCCCTTCTGTCTGTGCCAAAGAATGAATCTTTTCCATTTGGAGGAGTAAGATCTCCTAGTGCTAGGTCTCCTGACCTCTTTCAGAATGTCCAGGACCTACTTGTTGAGGAGAAACCCCTTCCATGGGATCAAGGTATCATCCAAGCTGTCAATTTAAGTGTGTTCAGGTTAGGGTGCGTTATGGTGCCCCTGTTCTATGTCAGCAGGTCCAGTCTCCTTGGCAGCTGCCACAGTCCCCTGTTCATCAGACTGAGTAATAGGGTACCAGTGCTGTTATGGCCAAGTCTGAGGATATCAGAATTACCCTTGGCCCTTCTTACCCTATTTTCAGTAATACCCTGTGCAGCAGCAGTATTGGGAGGGAAGGCATAAAGGAAAAGGCCTGTCCAAGGAAAGGAAAAGGCATCTGTCACCCAGACTGGCTTCACCTTGTTCCTGCAGCAAATTTTGTTTTAAATAACCATTTTCTCTGGTAGCAAAAAGGTCTATTTGTGGCACTCTCCATTTTTTGGCTATGCTGAGAAATGCTTCCCAATGCAGTTGGCACTCGCAGGAGTCTGATAGGCTCCTGGTGAGAAGATCTGCTAGTTGACAGTTTTTTCCTGGTAGGTACAATACCATAAGATGCAGCACCAGGGCGTTTGCTGCTTCCCAAAGGTCCATGGCAAGGAGTAAGGGTTAAAAGTGGGCCCCCCACTTGTTTACATACCACATACAACTGTGGCATTGTCTGTCTATCGAGATACAGAGGTAAGCATCTTTTAGATCTAATCTTACCATGATGGAGACAAGGATAATCATGGGCAGTAGTTTTTGCAGAGTTAGCATTCTGAATTTTGGGACCTGCAACAATTGGTTTAGCCTTGACAGGTCTAGAATAGGCCTTCAGGCGCCTTCTTTTCTGGGAACCAAGAAAACTCTGGCATACAATCTTTTTCCTTGTACGGATTCTGGTACAGGTTCCACAGAGCCTTGAGTGCACAGCAGTTTTTTTAGATTAAGGCCTCTATCTTTTAGTTTGGAGAAATGTCTGGGAAGCTTGAGCAGTTCAAAGGCTGTTTGAACTTGAGTTTGTAACTTCTTTGAACAACGTTTAGCACCCACAGATCCCTGGTAATGAGAATCCAGTTCTTGCGGAAAAGTGGCAGTCCTCCCCCTCCAGCTGTGGGATAGGGTGGGGGAGAGGGCAGGGGTCAGAAAGTGCCATGCAAGAGTCATGATTGCTCCCTGCTAGGTCTCTGGAGACGTGCTCCTGAATGCCTAAAAGTGTCAGACTGCCATTGTCTAGGCTGCTGGTATCTACTTTGGTTCCTTTCCCTAAGAGGTTTCCATTGTCGAGGCTTAGAATGGGGGGCTGGAAAGGACCAATATTTGATAAGATAATTCCAGCTGAATTGAGGGGGTGGGTCCTGAAGGAAGTCCTTAACAGTTTTCAAGGACTTGTTCTTTTACTCCATTTTGATAAGGATAGCTTCAGCCTTATGACCAAAGAGAAAAATCTTTGTCGAAGAGGATATCTAGGAGACTAGATATGACATGCTCAAGAAAGGACTGCTCCCTCAGTCAGGCACATCTTCTAATGATGGAGCCCGTGGATGCTGCCCTGCTGGAAGCTTCTAAAGCATCATAGTTGCAGTGCAGAGAATGCTCAGCCATCTGAGAAGTAGGAGTTGCAGAGATCCATTAACTCATTTGAGAGGGCATTATTTTCAATCCCCATTAGTTTTTCTTTCAGCTGGTCAAAAATAATTTCCTGATACTTTACCATATGATGCTGGCAGTTCAAAGCCCTCCTGACAAGGGTAGCAGAGGTGTACACTTTCTTTCCAAAGTTGTCTAAGGCTCTGCTTTCCTTGTCTGTAGGCAAACAATTTTTGGAAGAGCTATTTTTTTCTTCCCTTAGGACCTGGAGTAATCATTTCAGGATCTGCCGCAGGGTTCTTAAAAAGTAGTTATGTTCTTACCATAACGTTCCATGTGAGTTGTTCATCTCACCTTTGTTCTTACCCTTGGCTCCAAGTCGGCCACATTCCAAGCTCTGCTTCTAAAAGAAGCTCAAGGCACAGTCCCTATCCCATGATCCCCTGCTGCTACCTCTCAGATCTAGTTTGCAAAGAAACCAGGTAACAACATATATACCTGCCTACACATGCATATGCACCAAAAATACCTATACATGTATATACCTAGAAGGTAAAGATAAATACAGGCAACTATGTTATACCTGTCTGACTACGCACGCATACATGGGCACAGGCAGTCACAGGGAACCATGAGGAGATGACCAGTCACGAGTCGTACCTGTTCCTCCAAAACATGGAGGGCGGGAAGGTAAGAACAAAGGCGAGATGAACAACTCACATGGAACGTTATGGTAAGAACATAACTTCTTTATGTGAAGTTGTTCGATCTCACAGTTTGTTCTTACCCATGGGTAGCGTCCCCAGCACCCTAACCCTGGGTGGCTCACGGGAGAACATTCCTGAGAACAGTGGAACCAAAGGAAGCCCTGTCCCTGGAGGCCCTGTCCACTTTGTAATGAGTAATAAATGTATGAGGTTTGGCCCAAGTAGCTGCAGCACAAATGGTATCTATAGGTAAGTGAGCCGCATGAGCCAGAGAAGTAGAAACGGCTCTAGTAGAGTGACCTTTAATTTTGAGGGAAGTAGGCCGATTTGAAGATGAATAAACAAAGTTTAGGCAATCTGAGAGCCATTTGGATAGCGTGATTTTTGTGACTGCAAGTCCTTTCTTACTATCTGCATGAGACACAAATAGTTGGTCCAATTTCCTGAATTCTTTTGTTCTGTCCATGTAAAATCTCAGTTGTCTATGCACGTCCAATTTGTGAAGCATGTATTCCAGCTTATTGGTATGGATTTTGAAAAAGGTGGGAAGCTCTATGGATTGATTAAGATTCGATTCTGAGCAGACTTTTGGCAAAAAATATGGATTAGTACGTAAGGTGACCCTGTATGGGTGAAATATCAGATATGGTGGTCTAATTGACAGTGCCTGCAGCTCCGAAACTCTGCGGGCCGAGGTGATTGCCACCAGAAATAGGGTTTTCCAAGAAAGGTATTTCAGTGGACATGACGAGGCTGGTTCAAATGGCGATAGCATGAGTTGGGATAGCATCAGGTTTAAATTCCAAGGAAAGAATGGGCTCCGAATAGGTGGTCGGAGATGAAAAGTTCCCTTCACGAAAGCCCTACAAACCCTGTGCGACATAACTGTCGCGCCTCCTTCTCCCACATGAAAATTAGATATGGCAGCCAGCTGTACCCTTATGGTGGATGTTGAAGCCCCCTGGTGAAAAAGAGTAGATAGAAATTCTAGGACCTTGTGAATAGGAGCAACCAAGGGATCTAAACCTTGTTTGAAGGCCCAACATGCGAAACGTTTCCACTTGCTCTTATACAATTTTCTAGTGGAGGGTTTGTGGGAAGAAATCAGAATATGTTGTACTGCTGGAGATAAAAGATCCAACCTGGCTAAGCCGGGAAGTGCAGCAGCCATGCTGTCAGTTTGAGGGACGAGAGAAAGGGGTGAAGAACTCCTGACGAGTGGGTCAGCAGGTCTGGCACTGGGTGCAGAGTCCAAGGTTCCTCTATTTGGTGAGCTTGGAGGAAGGGGAACCAGATTTGTCGAGGCCAGAATGGTGCTATCAAGATGATCATCCTTTCCAGACCTTTGGCTTTCTGCAGGAATCTCGAGATTAGTGGAACAGAGGGGAAGGCATATAGGAGACCCGGGGGCCAATCGTGTACAAGTGTGTCCCTGGGGGCGCCCCCACGGAGGGGGAAGTAGGGCGAAATAGCTTCTGCATTTGGCATTCAAGGGGGAAGCAAAAAGGTCGCAGCAAGGCTGGCCCCATCTGCGGAAAATTCTCTCCGCTACCTGATTTTTGAGGGACCACTCATGAGGCAGCAGGACGGCTCTCCTCAACCTGTCCGCTATTACGTTGGACGTCCCCAGGATGTGCGTTGCTATGAGAAAGCGTCCGGTGGACACAGCCCATTGCCAGATCCTCAGGGCCTCTCTGCATAAGGGGTAAGACCTGGTTCCTCCTTGTTTGTTTATGTACCACACCACTGACATGTTGTCTGTCTGAATTGCAACTGTTCCCTGAGGTAAGTAGTCGTGAAAGTGTTGCAACGCTAGGAACACTGCTCTTAACTCTAGGACATTGATGTGCAGTTTGTACTCCATTTCCGACCACTCGTCTTGAACTGTTCTCCCCTGAAAAAGTCCCCCCCACCCTATCAGGGAAGCATCCGTGGTCACTGTGGCTAAAGGGGGAGGAAGAACAAACAGGCGGCCTATCGTAAGTTCCTGACTGTTCATCCACCAACGAAGGTCCCGTTGGCAAGATTCCATGAGTAGGATGTTGTGTGACAATGGTAGCTGTTGGTAAGACCACTGCAGGAAGAGTAGCCATTGGAGAATCCTCATGTGCATTCTCGCTAGGGGGACCGCGATAAGGGCTGCTGCCATCATACCCAAAACTTTCAAACCTGTGCGGCTGGGACTCTCTTGTTTTCTAGGAGAATAGAAACCTGTTCCCTCAGGGTTGAGACTCTTGACTGGGTAAGTCTGATCAGGGATAAGGTAGTGTCTAATTCTGCTCCTATGAATGATATATGCTGTGAGGGCGATAAGACAGATTTTCCGAAGTTTAGAGTTATGCCTAAGTGGGAACAGAGATTGATTGTATAGTCCCTGGCTTCCAATAGGTGATGCCTGGTGGTGGCGGTTAGGAGCCAGTCGTCTAAGTATGGAAACACCCGGAATCCTAGTCGTCTCAGGTGGGACGCCACTACTGCCATGCACTTGGTGAACACCCTGGGGGCTGAGGTGAGGCCAAAGGGCAGAGCTCGAAACTGAAAATGACTGGCTCCCAGCCGGAAGAGCAGGTGATCTCTGGATGGCCTGGCCATTTTCATGTGGTAGTACGCATCCTTGAGATCTATAGAGCACATCCAATCGTTCGTTTGAAGAAATGGAAGGATCTATTGTAGCGTGACCATCCGGAAATTTTCCTTCTTCATGAAGGTATTGAGTTTGCGGAGGTCCAGTATTGGCCTCCAGTCCCCTGTTTTCTTTGGAACTAAAAAGAACCTTGAGTAAGTTCTGGATCCTGTTTGGTCCGCCGAGACTGGCTGGATGACTCTTTTTTTTCTAGCAGCCTTCGTATTTCTATGGCTGCCTGATCCCTCAGATTGGATGGAACATCTGGGAATCTTTTTTTGGATAGGAGGGTTGAAGGATATTGTATCCTCTGGTTATTATGCTTTTTACCCAGGAATCTGAAGTAAGATTTAGCCAGGCCTCTGGGTATAAAGCCAAGCGACCCCCGACTGCCTCCAGAGCAGGACAGCTGGGCCTCCACTCAGGAGTGCTGGAAGGGCTTGCCAGGGAAGCTATCCCTGTCGCCCTGGTTCTGCGGACCCCCTCTGCCACCTGGGTGGCGTCTTCCATTCCTTCCCCCTCCTCTGCCTCTGGAGGGGGTTTCACTAGGTGTGGATTGAAAAGCTCCCCAAGTCTTCCGGAACCACATTTTTCCACCTCTTTGCCCTTTGGGGTATGATCTAGAAGGGGCGGAAAAACAGACCCCTACGGCAGACAGGGTCTTTCCTTCTTGCTCACACCTAGTCAGAGTCTCCTTCACTTTAAGCCCAAACAAGGAGGAGCCATCAAAAGGGGCATTAGTAAAGGAAGACTTAAAGGCTTCCACAAAGGAGCATAGGCGCATCCAGGATGGTCTCCTCAGAGCGATCGCTGAAGCTGCAGCCCTACTCGATCCTTTGGCTGCATAAGAAATGAGCCGCATGGATGAGTTCACTATAGAGTTTAGGGTATTGAGCTGTGCTGCCACCTTGTCTGAGAACGCAGCATCTGTGGTACCCTGAAGAGTATCTCCCATCTCCTTGAGGAGATCTCTCTGAAGACAGGTAAAATGAGTGAGGTAGTTCAGTGATCGCATGGAAAACGTCGCTAAACTAAAAATGCGCTTCCCATACCTGTCCATCGTCCTGGAGTCCTTATTAGGAGGATGAACAGAGGAAGATGCTTCAGACATTTCCTTCTTGGCGGCCGCCGCCACCACCATAGCATCAACCGGGACTCCCTTGGTGAGGTACGCCTTATCCTGTGGGGCAGTGATGTACTTATTGGGCCTCCGAGGGACTGGTTCCACTGTGTCAGGGGACTCCCACACCCTTCGAGCTATTAAATCCATTAACTCGTCAAAGGGTGGAGTTACCCAGGAGGTGGAAGGTTAAGCCCCAAAAGCCTTCAGTAACACCGACTCGTCCTCAGTGGGGGCAAGGGACTGCCAGTCACCCCTCTGCTTGAGAATTTCAAGGATGTCGGCGAACGAGACATCCTCCGAGGAGGACCGTGGGGACCCCTCTGACTCAAGTCAGTATCCGATGTCATAGGTTAACTATACCCATTATTTTGCTGTGCCTCTGTTGAGCAGTGACACTGAGGTAATCCCTGGGGTATATCTGCGATCTCCCATCCATTGGTCAAGATTTCTCTTGAACAAGTGCTCTGCCTCACATATATATTCATCAAATCTGGGTTTGACATGGCCTTGTAGGTCACCTCTGCTGAATAGAGCTGGAGTTCTTTCAGTCGGGCAGCATAGGACAGATGTTTGAGACCCTTTATCCTTTTGGTGAGGAACTTTAATCATTGGTCTGATGAGTGATGAGTATAGGAGACTATGACCTCCCTTGATCTAGATGAGAATCCCTTCATGATAAGGTGGGCAGTGTAGAAGGTCTTCCTAACTACTTTAGCTACATGGGTGTCGAATGACAGACTACTATCAACCTGGGTCCCCAGGTCCTGATAACTTCTTCTGTACTCAGTGGATTGCCACCTATTTGGTAGCTAGGGGTAACCTTGTTTTCATTTTTGGCATTTAACTTTAGGCCATGGCTCTGGCACCAGTTATCCGTTTCTGTGAGACCCTTCTGAAGGATATCTGTGAACTCTGACCCTGTGGGTTCTGTATCTTGTGATGTATGGGTTAACATTTAAGCTGATGAGTTTGTATGGACTGCCTTTCCCTCATCAATGGCTTTGGTGACTGTTTGAAAAGCCAAACTGGGATGGATCCAAAGTCTGCAAATTCCTATGTCTTTATTTATGAGGTCCATTATGATCCTCTCCATGGCTTGTGGGACCACAGTTGCAGATTAAACAGCTGTCCTAGCTGTGGGTTTAATTCACACCATCAGGTCCCATGGATGCTGTGTTTTTTGGAGATGTTTGGGGCACTGAACCTGTCAGCCAGTATGTTGGCAATGTCTGTAGGATCAGTAATCTTCACATCATTTGAACTAGTTCTGAGCATATCTGGGAGTTTCCTCATAGCTAAAGAAGGCCTTATGATTGTCTTTTGAGTCTTTAGCTATTTTTTTTTACTTATAGTGATCATTTTGCTCTATCTTGAGTTCTTTACTGTGGTCTTTTTATTTCAGGTGGGGTGATCTGATCTCACCAGTGAGGTGTTGAACATTGTGCTCCCATGTTCGTGATGATGAGATCAAGTATGTTTTCTCCTCTTGTGGGGATGGTGACTAGTTGTTCCATGGCATTTGAGTTTATGAATTCCAGGAACTTTGAGTAGTGTTCCCAGTCTATATTAGGAAGTCACCTAGTATGATGGTGTTTGGTGATACATTTATCCCTCTAGTGTTTTCAGGAAGGCCATGTGAGGTTCCTGAGTTTGTGAGGTGGCCTGTAACATGCTACAATTTGCAGAGCAGTCTTGCCTATGGACCTGGATGGTCTCCGATGCATAGTCTTGAGGTGTGGGTGTCTTTGATGAATGCATGATAAGAGGTAAAACCTGATAGTGCTGGGGTGCTCTCACGAGCCTTGAACCAGGTTTCTGTCACTGTACAGACATCGATGTTCTCCATACTGAGAAGGGCCTCACCTTTTTGTGTTCTAGGGTGGTAGGTTTAGAATTTGAGCCTAGCATGTCATCCCAGGCAGACAGACATTGGATCCCCTTTGAATGACACCAGAGTTTAAGCCAATTGTTAAAGCTGATCATCTTATCTCTGTATTGTGGCATCATTCTTGGTGAAGGTAGGATACTGCTCAAGGTCAGGGTCATACCTGCCTGGGCTACATAATCAGAGAGCTCCTCAATGTCTCTTACAATGACTGAGTCATATTTGTACCTGCTGTTGAGAGACCTGAGTGCTTTCTAGCACCCGACAGGCAGCTTACTGTGACCTTCTCCTTACTCAGTCTGGTGATGACTAGTGTGTCTGGCATTGTGTTAGGGCTGTGACTGTTTGACACTCTGACTGTGAGGTCTATGTGTTGCAGGTGTTGTGTTCTGAGGTGGTGGTTGTTTGGGTGTCTGCTTTGGTGGCATCTGCTGTTTTGGTAGATATGATTTGAGGTTGTGATGGTACTATGTGAGACTGGGTCTATAGTGTGTGTGGTAACCTTCTCCTCCTGACTGGTCTTGCCAGTCCTATGTTGATATAGTTGCATCTATGTATTTGTGTTTAGTCAAGTAGAGATGATCTTTGATTGAAAAGAATGCACTCTGCAGTGTGCACTAGAGAAGTTAGATATGAGTTAAGGTTTAGTGGAGAGTTACTATTTTTAAAACAGCAAGATGGACTGAAAGGTAAATTTAAATAATTGAAGGCAACTAGAAAGACAGTGGTATTTAACAAGACAACTTAAATGGGTGGGAAGGAGGGCCTGACTCAGAACAAATATGCTGTTAAACAGAATGCAAGCAAAACACAAGGTAAAGAAAACAAACTACAGTATTCAAAATATAGAAAGGCAATACAGAAATACAAAAAATAACAGCAAACTAACCTTTCCTTCACAGCAAAGTGTAGCAGAGTCTGGATGAGCCTTTCTGGTAAAAGCTCTGAAATGTTTTAGTTTACTCCTTAAATAGAAATTTTCTGTTAACAAGTGATTAACCTTAAGTGACCTTTTCTGTCTTATGAATGAGTCCTTAATTAATCAGTTCTTATTTCTGCCTGACTCAGAACAGAGAGAGCTGTGGTCTCTTTTGAAGTTTTAATATGCTGTTAAACAGAATGCAAGCAAAACACAAGGTAAAGAAAACAAACTACAGTATTCAAAATATAGAAAGGCAATACAGAAATACAAAAAATAACAGCAAACTAACCTTTCCTTCACAGCAAAGTGTAGCAGAGTCTGGATGAGCCTTTCAGTCAGTATCCAATGTCAGAGATTCTTGTGGGGAATCAATGTGCCTCCTCTTGCACAACCTCTTCCTCAGGACATCATCAGAGGGGGCATCTGGTGAAGATTCCGAGGAGCAGGGTTCACCCTCTGGGGTTGACTGAGGCTTTTGGTCTCTACGCTTGGCGGGGACCAGTGGTGCAGAGACAGAACATGGACCCTTTGGGGAGGGAGAAGAAGAATCTGATGATGTGAAAGTCTTACCAGACAAGACCTTCCTCATGGCCTCGAAGGCACCGGAGCCCCGGGACCGAGGGTTCTGAAGAAGACAGTAGCCTCCCCGGGCCTGGAACCATGGGCTCCGATCCAGGGGACGAAGCCGAACTAATCTACGCCGAGGCACCAAGGGGAAGAGTCAGAACCAAAAGTTCGGTTCGAGTCTCCTCCCCAGAACCGAGGAGAGATTGTCGGCTCCGAGACCCCTCGAAGGGTACCGAGGGTGTCGAGGTCAGTGGAGCTGAAAGCACTAAGGAAGGCTTCGGCCCTGGTGGATCAACAATCATCAGATCCTCGACTCCCGGCTCCGATGACTCGATGGGTCTCGAAGGAGGCTCAAGAGATGGGACAGGAAGGGTCTCATGCTTCAAAACCAACTGGGATGAAATCGCAATCAGTTTGGATAAGGCCATGTTCTCCATCCGTTTCTGCACCACTCGATCCACATAAGTGTCAGACAGTCTGGAGGAACGGGTCGAAGGGGCCGAAGAGGTCACCGAGCGAAGGACTGATGAAGGGGGTACCTCTGATACTGGCTCCAAGACCTGGACCTCGACTCGAGGCAGCATCTCGGTGCTCGGCTCCAAGGTCTGTGGAGCCAGCAACCGAATCTTAGAAGACGTACTCGGCACTGATGACCTGGGCTCCGATACCTTCGAAGACTTCGATGACTGGTCTACCTTGTCCAATGCCTCCTGAAACTCCGGCTTCAGGAAACCTCTCTAAACCAGTTTCCTGCGTCTCTCCATCATCACTCTGCCACTGAAAGAGTGGCAGATGGAACAATCTTCTTGAAGATGGAGAGGACCCAGACAGTAGACGCAGGAAACATGATTGTCAGTTATGGACATTTTCTGTCCACACTGGCAACGTTTAAAGCCTGATTTGGCTTTTTCTGACATTTTTAAACAGAAGAAAAGGCAAATGCAACTGTATATATATAAAGCACACCACACTAATCCTAATAATAAGCTACAGCACTCTAAGAATATTAGGATATATTTATATATATATATATATATATATATATATATATATATATATATATATATAAGAAAAATATAAAGTGTACTTGTCACTAAAACACACAGCTAACAAGAAAGCAATCGATTAACTAGGGATTAGTAGTAACAGTTTCTGACAGAGCCCTGACAGAAAAAAGGGAAAAATGGCCTAAGGCCTAGGGGCAGCTAACGTTAATTTAACCATACACACGCGCACAAGCTGTACTATATTAACACTATGCTAGTCTAATAAAAAAATTCAACAATCTAAGAAATTTAAGCTAGATACTGTATATATATATATATATATATACATTAAGAAAAAAATATCAAGTACACTGGCCCGAGCTCTCACTCGATGAGACTTGTTGCAGCAGCAAACTAGATCTGAGTGGTAGCAGCAGGGGATCATGGGATAGGGACTGTGCCTCGAGCTTCTCTTAGATGCAGAGCTTGGAATGTGGCCGACTCGGAGCCGAGGGTTTGGCTCCGAACCCGTGGGTAAGAACAAACGGTGAGATCGAACAACTTCACATAAAAGCATTTGTTGGAATCTAGAACCCTGTAAAATCTGTCAGGTTTTTGAGGGGCAGGGGCAGTGTGTGCGTTGTAAAGGCAAATCTAGGAAGACATCATCTATCAGCTCTAATTCTTGGATAATGGCAAGGGGTTTATGCTCAGGGCGATTAAGAAATTCCCTAACCCTTGTCTTGGGGGTAGTCCTGAGCTTCTCATCTGACGTGATCCCTGGGGTATGCAATGTCTCCCCAAAGGAAATATCCTCGGGGGAAGGCTAAGGCAAGGTTCTCCTTAGAGTCAGAATACCCACAGGAAGCAATGGATGCACCCTTCCTCAAGCATGGATTCAACCTGATCTAAATCATCCTCTGAGCCAAAAGAATCAGAAAATCCCTGTGGCTGGGTACCTCTCTTTCTTTTGCCAGAGGATGTTTCAGGAGGAAGGAGGTGTCTGGATCTGACCAACAGAATCAAATCCTCAGCAAACCTCACTAGGTCTTGCTGGTAGATCCGGGAGTGGCAGCCAGTACGCCTAGGCTGAGGTAAGATGGAGTAGCTTTTGGGCGAACGGCCTTAGGTTTTGGCCTAGGGCCGACTTCCACACTAGCACCTGAATCAGTAACAGACTCCTGCAAACAACAGGCCAATATGATCTCCTGACAATGTTGTGACAATGTTAGGTGTTGTCAGCTATGCCAGGAGAAGTAGGGCAGTAGATGTGTAACATATGGCAGCAAAGCTAACTGGAATTTTGTAAAGAATTCTATGTCAATAGTATATCAAACTGATTTGTACAGATGCTTGTGTTAAAAATGTACCAACAGTGTGCCCTGCTGGAGAGAAAAAGAAATGTACATGCATAGCTGTTAAAACCTATAAGTTTTAACAGAGGATACTGGAAGAGAAGAGGTTACTTTCAGTCCACCTAACTTTGAAAACAGTTTAAAATTAAATTGCGTGGCTTTGGGCCATAAAGACTGTATCTTACAGTTCTCAGTGCAGCCACAGACAAAAAATTCTGTACTAGAAAGCTTTCTGCATTGTCCTTGATGTGAACGAATTGCTATTCTGGAAGGTTGGAGGATTGAAATAGTTTTATGACTTCCAGAAGTTGAAGCAGATCTTAGAAAAGTTCTCTGTATGTGTATTCTTGACACGTGCTAAACCTGACAGCTTCTAGCCAAGGAGGCTAGCATGGGAACCAGAATTCAGCTGACCAGATGTATGTGATGTCATTCTGTAATCCATCGCTAAAAATGATATTTTAATACTAGGTGAGAGTGAAGTCTCATTGCACTTTGCTTTTGGAACCTGACAAGGAAGGGCCCCTCACGTACTTCATCTTGCTTTGCTCGAGTAAGTAACCAGGGAATAATAATCCTGTAGATCAGTCAGGAAAGTATAGTGAGATTAGTTAAGTAAAGTACTGTTTTTCTTTAACTGTGTGAACCTGTCCACCTGTGTTATTTTTAATATTTCCTGGGAATGAAACTGGTGTTTATTGTAAATACTGTGAAATAAAATCTCTGTTCCACCAGGATAAAGCCAAGTCTTTTAATAAAAATACAAATCAACCATGAGCGATTTCGTCTGCTACAAGGCAAACTTCATCAGATGATCAACTTCATTGATTTGTATTTTTATTAAAAGACTTGGCTTTATCCTGGTGGAACGGAGATTTTATTTCACAGTTTTTCTTTGGACACTATGTAATTGGTTTATTGTAAATAGATATTTAGAATTTCCATGTTCTTTTATTATTTAGTATTAAATATATTTAAACTTTTCATTGTAGCTGATCCTTTAGAGAATACCTTAACCTTTGAGAGTACCTCTATCTATTGCTGACACTATGGCCACTCCTGAAAGCCTGGCTGTTTGATCAACATTGTAACAAAAACAAAGCTCCATTCAGACAAACAGGAAAGGTCTTTAATTAACCATGCATAAAATCCAACCACATTGAGCGCTTTCGTCTGCGCAAAGCAGACTTCTTCAGAATAATGAATCAACAGTGCCTTTGATTTTTATACAATTATTTAACCTCAACAATTATTCAATAATTGATTAATTGATTTAAAACAATTTAATTAAAACATTTTTTATGCAAAATGGGTTCTCAAGCTTGGTTAACCCCTTAATGTTTTGTGGTTCTTAAAACTACCAAATAAAGTGCAGCTATGCTAAAAAAAAAAAAAAATATATATATATATATATATATATATATATATGTTTGTGTTTGTATGTTGTGTACATTTAAAAATATATGTTTGAATGTGTATTAAAAACAATTTAATATTTCATATTGTAGTGTGTATTTTGATATATTTTTTGAAAAAAATGAGTAATTTAGCAAACTCTGGAAAAATAAACTGTATTTCAAATCAATATACAAAGAAATTTTGATTACTGTAGTTGTAGGACAACCTTAGAATAAAATAAAATTATGTAGTTGATTTTAAGACAGTGTACACTGGTAAAATAATAAATTTTAAGACCTTATATTATATAAACCAAGGTAAAATAGACTACAATAAATATATATTAAAAATTTACATATTAAAAATTAAATATTGTATGTTAAATATTTAATAAAATATACAAATATTCTAAAATTAATTCTCCTTTGGCGCAACATGTCATTGTATTGTTAAATGTTGATAATGGTCAAACCGAGGCCGCTTTGTCAATTAATATAGCTTTTATATTAATATACTCGTTGAGACCTGGAAAATAATTAGACTTAAGTCTCAACTGCCACTTTATCTCCCTTTGTAATAGGATGTTCTTAATGTCACCTCCCCTAGTGTCTGTTTTTATCAAATCTAAAATTGCAAACTTAAAATCTGTAAAACCTTCACAAAATACAGAATGTTTGTAGAGGGCACTGGTCTCCTTTTTCACCTTAATGTCATTCATGTGTTCATAAATTCTCTCTCTAAGTGCCCTCTCGGTTTTACCCACATAGAAGGAGGGGCATTTAGTACATGTGGCTAAATAGACCAACATCCTGCTACGACAATTGCCCTTACAGAATGAAACCTTACTGTTGAGACCATTTTGGAGAATTACATCTTCCACCTGGTTAATATGTGAACATTGTCTACAACTACCACACCTTGTTGTACACAACATACAAACACAAACATATATATATATATTTTTTTTTTAGCATAGCTGCACTTTATTTGGTAGTTTTAAGAACCACAAAACATTAAGGGGTTAACCAAGCTTGAGAACCCATTTTGCATAAAAAATGTTTTAATTAAATTGTTTTAAATCAATTAATTAATTATTGAATAATTGTTGAGGTTAAATAATTGTATAAAAATCAGAGGCACTGTTGATTCATTATTCTGAAGAAGTCTGCTTTGCGCAGACAAAAGCGCTCAATGTGGTTGGATTTTATGCATGGTTAATTAAAGACTTTTCCTGTTTGTCTGAACGGAGCTTTGTTTTTCTTACAGTTTGGTTACTACTTCATTCGTGCTTCCTGTTTGATCAACATTACCATTCGTATTAATATTAACTTCACTCAGTATAACTGGGTACCCTTGCAAAAGCCTTACAGTAGCTGGCTTTAGAGTGTCTGGTGGTGGTTTAACTACCTTATATAGTCTGGGCAGAAGTGGGTGTCTCCCCCAAGTGTGTGTGTGTGCGCGTGTAACTCAGATCTCTGTGTATGTGTGTATCGGCTGCTTGGAGCAGGTACATGAAGCACTGGTTCCACAGAGAGAGTACTGGAGGACTTGGCTTGGACACTCAGCTAATGACTCAACCCTACACCTGTGCCAGTGGGGGGGGGGTCTTATTGGGGATCAAGATAGAGAGGGAAAGTGTGCTTGATGCAGACAGATGCATATGGAAATACTGGCTGTATCCATTTTTGTTCCAAGTGAATGTCCCTCTCCAGTGTCAGCGGTGAGGATTCAGGCTCCTTGATTACTGGCCCAGAGTGAGGAAGTCACAAATGCGAAGAACCATGATCTGTTTTAGTGCAGCTATCAGAAGCCGGAGCCTACAAAGCGGTTCTAGACCCAGCCAATGAGCTAAGTCCTTCGGCTTGTAAGGAAGTACAGGGACCTGGAGGTATACTGGACTCTGAACAGGTCTCAATAGGGGTCTGTGCCACCACCTCAGTCGTCAAAGAGGGATGTGAAGGCACCTCGCCTTCTTCAGCAATCACAAGCTTAGGAGGATTTGCTGACACAGATCAAGTGTTGTCTGAGGTCCGAAATCTGAAGCACTCTTCCTTTTTCCACCTATGGAGATGTACATCAGCTCAGCCAGCAGATGACATAGTAGGCGAATGCCTTGATGACTTACTAAAATGTTTAGGTAGAATCTCAGCCTTATGCTTGATAGTTCTGCTATTAAAGTGAGCACAAAACCAACAGGAATGTTGTGTTCTGGCCTCAAAAGTCACACAAAAGGAATGAAAGTCCTGGTGTGATACCAGTTTACCACAGCAGAGACAGTCATTAACTCTCTCTGACATTAGTCAAAAATGACATGAAAAGCTCCCAATGGGTTTCTTAACTCTAAATCCCTTCTTTCTCTGGTGTGGCTTGACCAATGCACTGATTAGTGCTCCACCAGTTTCAGAAGGAGGGGAAAATATTACGTGGTAGTCAGGCCAGCCAAGGGCTTCCACAGTGGGAAATCCCAAAAGTCAGGACTGCAACAGTGATGGACGAAGAACATACATGTACACACTGGGAAAAACAAGAATGCTGTTTTGGTACAAAACAAATGAAATAATACATCTGCAACAGACTTTGTTTTGATATGCCACTTCAAAAATGTAAACAGAATAAGAGATAAAAAATACATTTTACTTACTCAGTGAAAAAGATATATTTTTTAAGACACTCAATTAACATATTGTTGCCACCATGATGGAAATGAAGAGCTGGAAGAGTAATACCATTCTTAAGGCAAAATGTCAAGACTGGCCATCCCATGCCCTCTTCGTTCATTCTAATGGATACGAGGTCTGCCAAGCTGAAGGAGAATAGCCATTTATTTTGGCCATTTACAAAATGAATGACACCTGCAAAGCATTTAAGTTAAGTTATCAAAACTGACCTTAACAGTACAATCAGAGAACATTTTATGATGCACACTGGTATACAGTCACTCTTCTTTCCTAACAACATTACATTCATTTACTAAACATGTACCACTCAAGTATGCAACAGCATTCATTAAGTGAAAAAAAAATGACAAAACTTTTTAAAAAAGATTCTTCGGTAGCTTTCATAAAGGTAGTTATGCCATTTAATTTCTAATGCCACTGAGCGGTGAATATAAGCAAATAACTTGTCTTAGCCAATTACAAAAAAGGATAGACATAAGCTGCATACAGCTTCTAAAAATAGTTGCAATACTTTGCAGCGTGGCTGAAATACCCCTGTGGCTTTGCCCACTGGGAAAATTCATGCAACATTCATCATAAAAGCCAGGGCATAAACAGCTGAGAAGCAGCACTTACATAAAACCACTTCATTACTTTGTCTACTTTTTTGATGTTATACAGATTGTTGGTGCTCACTGAAAGCAATGTATTATTACATACAGCTGACCACTGTTTTACATTTTCATTTATTCAAAAACAGAGGATTATGAGTGGTCTCCGATCATAACCAAACTGTTATATGTTCAAGAAACACATACCAAGAAATTCACTTCAATAGTGAAGAATAGTTCAAGAAGAGAATCTTGGCATCCAGGGTAATACGTGTTAGAGAGGCAAAATAAAGTAGGCGTTGAAGTGATTTTAAAACTGTAAATCACTCCAAGCTGCCACACAATTATCTGTCATACATTGAGCTCCAACTGTTCCAAGATAGAACAAGATCTTCTTTTCCTTTCGGCTATACAAGATAAAAAAAGAAAAAAAAAACTGTAGGAGCATGAAGTGCTTTACATGTTTGAAATCTGTAACAAACAGACAGTGGCTAGATGCAGTACTGTTTTCTTATAACAGCTTTAAAAGTAGTAATGCACTTTGCCACATAAGCTGCTTTACATTCTCAGCAGATGTGTCGTATTTACCGTTTACTCTTTAATACACGACTAGTGTGTAATGGTAGTGAAAGGTGATTAACAAAAAACTTTCTTTACCACTATTCTTTGGAAGCCATGTCCAGCTGTTGTATCCTTTGCAGATTATAACCCATGTAGCTTAGGCTACAGCAGCAGTAATCATTCGAACGTCTACTGTTACGGAAAGTTTATTTAAACAAACCCCAGTAAGACTGGGTAGATGTTACCAGCACCAGATTGACGCAATACGCCGCTACTGGCATGCCGCATTGTCAAGACATAACTACAGGGTATGCCCACCGTGATCACCGACGGGCACCACTCAGTCTTTACGTCCCCCAGATAATGGAAGACCCTAAAAAACATATCCCCATACTTAACCACCCCTAAACATAGAGATATAAAAGACCAGGCCAAAAAACAATATAACAAATGTGGGAAATATATACAAAAATACTTACAAAAATAACAACACATAAGGAAGGAGGGAGACCACCCCAAGCAACATAACTCCTAACAAACACATACTAGGGAGGGGTAGGGAAGGATATAACTCTAAGCTCACATGCACCTGTGTCCATAAACTGTACTACAACAGTCAAAGCAGAGGTTGCTTACTTAGGCTACTAATATAAAGAAATGCAAAGAAGACATGCCGGTAGAATCCCAGTAGCTGGAAGAGCTGATGACTTAGAAAAGTGTAAAATGCCAAAATGCCTAAGGTGCCAGAGTCCAAAACCAGGGCTAACCCCTCCCAGATAGAAGCCAAGTGACTGTAAGAACAATAACTAAATGCAAGTAAATGCCTAAAAATAAATGGAATCAGCTGTCACAGGCTTGCTGTTAAAGTGGTAAATAAAAAAATGGTTGAGGAACAGAACTGCTTTGCTCTGGAAACTCAAAGCCTAAAAAAAATAGTTTCCCTTAACAAACACAAATTTGTGCAACATAAAATTAAAAGCTTGCTACAAATAAAAAAGAAACATAAAAAAACAAACTTTGCTTAAAAAATGGTACACCTTAAATAATAGCACTTATGCAAAAAAGTAGGTAAAAGAATATTATAGTGTGCACCATCAAAAAAAAATGCTTTTTACATAAAATAGCTCATAGGTTGTAAATAAGTTTGGGCTAAAAAAACAAAGGAAACAAAGAAATCAAGCCAGGAAAAATATTCTTCCACATGACTTGTAAAATCAAAAAAAAACAGAAAGTTAAGTTTCACAAAAAGTAGGCCCTTCAGACAAGCAGGGGTAAATTGCCTGTCTTGTGAAGCAGTAAGTATTCCCACAAAAGCTTTATCCATGTACTCAGTATTGTACAGTAAAGTCTTATTTCAAAAAGGCTTGCTGAAAGCAGGGCAGGAATGGAAATGAGGTCTGCTCTTCTTTAATTCTTAAAGATAAACAACTTGAACGAAATAAATCTAAAAAATCCAAGGTAGGCAGCAATAATTGCTACTCAGAAAATCTTAAAAGAATAAGGACAGACCAACGTTCAGTCAACTCAATGAATATTAGATTGAAAAGAAATTAAAACTCAAACTTTCCAATTCTTTACTCCTTCTTTCATCTCTAAAATTTAAAGAGATCTTGCATTTTTGACTGTGTCTTCTAGCTGAGGTTAGCAGGAAAATCTGTTGAAGCTGTGTTGACCTGAGAGAGTTGTCTTGTGAAGTAACACACAGGGAATATGCCAGGCTGACCAGATGGAGGTGAAGCTTGACAGGTTTTCAACTGAATCCACAGCCTGACTCCACTGACCAATAATTCTTCCTTAAAGGATTAATTAAAATCATGGAAATCATCCTTGAGAAGGCTTGTCTGTAAAAGAATCCTGGGCATCTTGTTGAGGGCAGAGGCATGAAAGGGAACTGACTAATGTTTGTTTTGCTGAAAGAAAGGTTTGAACAACAAAAACATGAGCATTCACTTTTTCCAGCTGAAGACGATGCATCTATGTGACTGTTGAGATGGAACTTTGATGGAGAAAAAAACAGATCCCTGGTGTGAAATTTCTTCCTGAAATACATGAAGATCCAGTTTCCACCCTGTTTCCAGCTTTGTTGATCTATGCCAATCTGTGCTGGCCTTCTGAAGGAAATCCTTGCTCCTGGCATTGAAGAGTTAGTTGCAAGCTTAGTAAAGCATTTGTTAATGTCTGCCATTGCCTTCACCTTGATAGGCATAGTGTTGCCCTTGACTTGCAATTGCTTGTTGGAATGTTGCTTCAGTTGTGTCATTATGCATCCCTGGTTGTGTAACCTCTCCAACATGTGAAAGCCAAGAATGCACTCTGGCATGCTAACACATTAGATGTGTCTGCTAAACAACAGCTTCATGTTGATATGTAGATGCTGTTTTTAAAGATGAGCTTGTCTGCAATGTCTCAAGTTTAGAGGATCTCCCCGTGAAAATGTCCTCATATTTGGTCGTTAAACATTGACTCGCCTTGTTTGAGCCACATTCCTGGGAAAAACCAGGTGCTAATATTCCTATTATTTGAAACAAAGGAAGGCATCCTGTGATTGAATATCATTGTTACATATACTTGACCATCATTCCTTCCAGATATTATAAAGTTTGTAGTTTCCAGATGGGAAAGACCCTATTGCAGAAAGTATGTTACTCTAAGATGCAGTGATGCATGTAAAGTAAGGACTGTGAGAGAAGTAAACTTTAAGAATGAGATAGTTGACGGGTAAATCCGCTGTCTCTTTTGTTCACTCAGTCTCCAAACACCATTACACCTGCTTGTTTCAGTACTAGATTAGCACAAATCACGAGTCTAAGAATACCTGTGAATTCTCAGCATTCTTATATGCTAGAAGAGCCAGCCAGAGGCTTTAGAATTGAGAGCTCAGAAAAGTAATTCTCGTAAGGTGCAGGCTAGAGCTGGAGCCAGAACTCCTGAATACTTAGGAGCAGGAGCTAACTGAGAAGTAGTGAGAGTGAATACAAAGGCAGAACACTCCCTTGCTGCAAGAGAATACAGCTGCAAGATCTTCAGACTTCATGAAGAAAAGCTTCCTGCACACTGCAGATAAGCCCTTGGGCCTTGCCGAGATCCTAAAAGAAGGTCTAAAATCATCATGGTAAAAGCTTGTGTAACTTTGGGTGCAGAACATAAAGTTGTAACATCAACATCTTGAACTTGGGAATGTCCAGATAAGTGTTGAGGAGAGATAAAATAAAAGACTAGGAAGGTTGTTCCCTAGATTTGGTACTAGGGAGAGGCTAAATCTGGGCTGGCAAGCCAGTTACTGAGAGGACTGGATGCCCCATCTGAATTTGATTTGCTTGGATTGCTTGAATGACCAGTGTCTTTGGGGCGTCTTGCATAAAATAATGGGGGAATCTTATGAAAATGAGGTCCCACTTTCTTTGAATGAGAACCTCTCTTCCCTCCAACACCCAATTTTCTCCAGAAGAGACAGTCTGTTCGAATGAAAGGAGCCGAGCTCTGCCAGGAAGGAATAGCTGGGCAGGCAAAGGACTGGTCCTTGGCAGTGTTGAGAACTGTTGCCGCCCCCTCCCTCTACACCTAAAAGAAAAGACTGAAGGCCCCTAAACCTACCCTGAGCTCCTTGCCCCTTGCTAGCTCCCCCCCTACCACCACCCCCTACCCCTAGACTGGGAATACCCACCCAAAGGCCTCACAGTTTTCATAGACGTTTGTACTCCTCCACTTTTTCTAAAAAAAACCCTTAACACAGTTTAATTCCACATCCTCAACAAACTCCAAAACTGCTTCAAAATTCCACTCTTAAAATGCTCAGCTAAATTCTGAGAAAAGAGCAATCCTTGTCTTAGCCACTAACGCTTGATTCTGATCTCAAGGCGAGGAGCCCTGTGAAGCACAAGACTGGTAGCAGCACCCCGAGGAGGCCTGTGTGTGCCAGACACATTGCAAAGAACACTTAAATCCCCACTTGTTCAGACACATGAACCAAATCAGCTTAGATTTCAATTGTGATACAAAAGCATCCACCTTAGATTTCATAATTTGAAAAAGGTGAATTCAATTTTTTAGCATTGAAGTGAAACTCTTTCAACGCTCTCATGGCTTTTCCCAGAAAGCCCTTCTTTTTCCCCACCCACCTAAACACCTTTACCTTTATCAGTGGGACAGTTTTTTTAAGACTGAGGCAGCCTTTTTAACCCCTTTTAGGCCCTTTAACAGTCCTCCCGACGCCCCCACAAATACTAATGAGCTACTTATGACAGGAGCAGGAGGCAAAGAGGTTGGGCAGGAGCAGGAGGCAAAGAGTTCAGGCAAACTCAGGCTCACCAGCCTCAACACAAACAACTCAACACAGGGGGTAGGCCTATGCTCCCAGGGCCCTTCTGTGCTTCTCAATTTAATCCCTGGAATAAGATGAATGCGAGCCTTCCATTGAAAGTGGCCTCTCATGGAAAATGGAATCCTCATGGAGGAAAAAGGAGGAGGAGAGGAATCAGAGTGGAATCATCAAAAATCACAAGGCAAGGAGAATCAAAATCTCCTGAAGACTCTTGAAAACAGATCAAGAAGACTCAACAACTAAAACTATCAAACTCCTAGGCCCTCTATCAGGAGGGGGGGCCTCTAATCATAGTAATCAAATCTTCCATCACCATCTTCTCTTCTTTTTCTTAGGTATGCTATGTAGGTACAGAACCCGAACTGAAGCTGAACTTGGCCTACCTCTTGGCCTACCTCTCACCTCTCAGTTTTGAAGGAGGAAGGAGGCTCTACAACTAGAGAGGAAGAAGAGACAGTACCTGAAGCCCCTCAGCCTGGCCCCCCCCCCTGGAAGGCCTGAGAAGGCTGTAACAGTAAGCTGTTGCCTGAGACTGAGACCCATAGAAACTCCTGGCAAACCTCTGGCTCTCTAAAGAACCGTAAAGAACCCGTCCCGGGACCGCCGGTTCATCAACCCTAGGGCTTGTTTTTGTCCTTGCGCTTCTTCGCCAAGCGGCGCCGGGGCATCATCGGCGGCATTTTATAAACACACGCCTTCCCCAAAACCTAACCTGGCATAAACCTCCTTAATTAAAAGCGTTTGTTAAACCTAGCACAAACAGGCATATCAACACAAGTGCTCAGGCCCCAACAAAGGTAGTAAGGCGTGGTATATATCCTGAGGTATCACAAGAAATACAGTTATTCACTTTTCACTTTTTCGGTTAAATACTGTTAAATAAAAAGGCAAAAAAGCAAAAACCGCCCAAGTAGCCAACTCTGAACTCTCGGGTCTGAAACTCCCGTTTGAAATATTTCGCCAACCCACCGCACGAAAAAAAAACTGCTGCATCGGACCATGCGGCAAAAAGGCTGAGATGGACGCCGTCATGCGCGTGTACCTGATTAGTACCTGGCGTCTTCTCAGTCAATCTGCCTGCGCGGCGTCAACTCCACTCTATCTCTTATTGATTCGACTGGACAGCGGACTACCCAATAGTAAGGACTGCAGCAATGTGGAATGAAGAACATCTGCACTGTACTGTATTCCTGTCGAAATTTGGAAATCAAAGAAATAACATAATAAAGATCTGCAAGGTTTTAACAGTATTTTAATGGGAAGGGGGTACCACCACATTAGAAGAAAGCTATGACAGCTGTATTACTCAAAGACAGTAAAGACCCTTTATATATATCTTCATATAAACCCAGTTAAAATTTAACTCATAAATATATGAAGTGTTTGTCTATACTGGCATAGAGAATGGCAAATGTGTTCTCTAAGCTGACAGTCACAGATCAATGTGGAAATTCTTCATATTGATCACTGCTGCTGTAGCCTAAACTACATGGGTTATTTCTTGCCAAAGGGAGAAACAGCCAGCCAGCTTCCAAAGCTGAAGGGCACCTTCCACGTGCCCAAAGTGTCTGGCATCTCAAACTAACCTGACTAAAAGACAAGTCTGGCTGCCAAGCCCTTCAGTGCTTTACTGCCACTTAAGAGTATGCTTCCTCTGAGGCTTGAGGATCAGCAGTTGGCCTTTTCTGTTCCTTTACTTGGCAGATAAATTCCCTTTGAGGAGAAACCATCTATTATTTATTTTTGTTTATTAAAGCTAAGTGTTTAGGTTTTAACAGACTGTTACAAGACTGTACTGCACTTTTAAATAGGAGCACTTCTTTCCTGTCAGTTTACAAGTTGTTTAAAGTAACTGTAAAACATTTCTTCTGTGGAGAAATTGTGTTTATTTTACTTTGTGGGGCTTGCAAACTGTTTTAAAGTGCTTTTTTTTTTTTTTTTTTTTGAAAAAGTGACTTGTTTTTTTACCACCATTTCCTGCTTGCTTTTCCTGGGAAAGAACAACCATTTTCGGACTGACCATGGAACAATCTGTTGGTCCCACTGTTGTTTCTTCTTCCAGCCACAAAAAGAAAACATTGAGCAAACAGGCTTTTCCTTTACACCAGGCTAGAATTATGCCTCAGCCACAGGTAGGCGACTCTGCTGTGGCCATTTGTACCTCAGACCACATCTTTTACCCCAGATCCTTCTGGTGTAGCACCTACAGCCACTATGATTGGGGGTTAACAACATTCTCTGCGGCTGTTGGGTCCCCCTCAGTGGGCAAGGGAGATACACACTTGTCATACCTGGGATAGGGAACAGGGAAGTCTTCCCTGTTTTCTCAGAATTTTGTTCCCATACCTGGGGAAGCTAATGCTGCCATTAATAACACTAGTGAGCACAGTTTTCCTGTCAAAAAGAAACAGAAACCTAAGCATGTATCTACACCTCCTCATATTTCCTTAAGACAGGATTAACTTACTTGGTCTGGCTTGGGGTTTAATTTAAACTATTGATCCTTCTTGTAACAGTCTTTTGTAAAAGAAAGAGGGATACCACCTTTCCTGAATAGTTTCAAGATTCTGATTCTGGGCAGGAGGATGTAGGGACAGATACAGGGTTTTCTCTACAGATTTCTGATTCCAACTCAGAGGAAAGCTTAGTTTCCGACACTCTGTGGGGGGGGGGGGGGGGGGGTCTTTGAGAATATTTCTACAATGTGTCAGTGTTCTCAGTGGGAGAACGCTGAGGTTTCTCAGAATCTCAGAAAATAGTGTGAACTGTTACAGACAGAATTTCCAGAACCAGCACCCATTCCTCCAGTTCCCTCAGCTTTGCAGGATGTTTGTGTGCTACTGCCTGCAATTTTCCTGAGAGCCAGACATCTGCCCCTAAAAGGCAGATAAGATGTATAATGTTCCTCAATTTTTTAAGTTTTTATGCACTTTTCCTAAACCTGATCCAGCAGCTATAACTTCAGTTAATCCTTTAGCTGTTAAACATGCAATTCAATCCTATTCTAGATTATAAGGATGGGAAGATTATTGATAAGTATGGGAAAAAAGTGTATACTTATGAAAATTTGATTTTCAGAATTTTAAATAGTCAGTCTCATATGTTAAGGTTTGGTCTGACTATTTGTGAAAGTATGAGAAATGTTTTATCTGCAGATTCGCTTTGTGAGGAAAAAATCTGCTCTAAATAATTTTTTTTTCTACTGTTCAAATTAGTATTCTTTGCATATTGTGTTTGCATGACTCTGATACTTATGACCACTGGCACTGTTTTGATGAGGTTTGCATGGCTGCATTCTCAGAACCTCACAGATAATAAAATGAGATTTTTATTTTCCTTTGGACAGAGACTTAGCTATTAGCCTCTCTGCAGCAAAGGTGTTCCAAAAGTGTGATGAAAGGGATAAGCTGGTAAAGGGAATCTGTAGGATTTTTCAGCCCTCTTTTTCCAAGTTTTCCAAGAGATTCTCTAACTCATCCAATTTTGGTGGCAAACAAAGTAAACAGTCTCAAGTAGAAGTGAAGGGGGGGTCCAAGAAGAATTCCGGAAACTCCCAAAGCCAAGCATAGTCCAGTAAGTCAGAATGAGCACTTAAAAGACTGTTACCCCTTCCACACTTGCACCCACTTTTTCTTCCAGAAAGTCTGAATTTCTATTTTTCTCTTGGGCAACAGATAGTTTCAGACAAACTGGAAACAAAGATCATTCATTAAGGTTACAGATGGCAGTGGGACGAAATCTTCCTTTCCAGGAGATAATTCTTAACTTTCCAGTCAAACTCTTGTTTCCAGCTGTCCACCAGAAGGAGCAATATAATTGGTTCCCCCAATCCAGGTGGGAAAGTTGTTTTACTCAAGGATAGTTGTAGTGCCAAAGAAAGAACATGCCTGGAGATCAGTTCTATAGCTTTCTTTCCTAAACCTGTTTGTAATAGTACCCAAATTCAAAATGATGTCACTTCATAACCGGTTACTGCTTCCTCCTCATGTAAGTTTCCTTGTAAGATTAGATTGATTTAAAAGATGCTTATCATCACATTCCTATTCATCCAGACTTCAGGCGTTTAAGTTTGTGAATCTGTATCACATTATCAGTTTTCTGCCTTACCCTTTTGACTATCCACTGCACCAGTAGTGTTCATAAAGCATCTAGGTCCATTTATAGTTCATTGCAGGTTACAGGATATCAACATGTTTCCATATTTACACTACTTGCTTATCTCTGCAGAATCTTTTTCAAAGTGTCAGGAATCTCTGTCTTAGGTGAGAGAGATGTTACACAGTCTAGGATTCTAAGACTCAAAAGTCTTTCTTGACTCCTTCGCACAGGATTGCGTTTTAGGATGTCAGCTAGACACCATAGTTCAAATAGCTTTTCTTCCACAGAAAAAAAAAGATCTACATCTAGGTCTATTTCTACAGTGTTCCACTCAGACTCCAGTCACTACAAGGGAATATCTCAGAATTCTGGGTCTCATGGCTGCTATGATTCTCATGATAGCCCTGGCGAGACTCCACGTGAGAAAGATACAGATGTATCTGAAGTTTGTTTGCTTCCAGCAGCAACACCATTTGTTTTTACAAATCCCAGTGCTGGGGTTTGTCAGAAGGGAAAACACTTAGTGGAGATAAGAGATATCCATAAATCTGAGTCTCCCCTTCTCCCTCCCTGGTCCAAGTTGTCAGTCACCACAGATACCTTGGACTTGGCTATTGTAACAGTTTCAGGAGGGATAAACGTGCAAGGTGTGTTGGACACCAAGGATAGACGCAAGCAGCTAAATATAAAAGAGGTGCTTGACCTGATCAAGGCATTCAACTCTTTGAATCATCTTTGGTCCCCAGGACCTCTTCAAGGTGTTGCTGACAATACCACAGTCATGTGGTACATCAACAAGCAAGGGGGGAACCAGGTTGTACTCTCTCTGCAGACTAGCCATGTTGGGATATAGCTTCACAGTGCAGTCTCACTCTACAGGCATCCTATATTCCGTCCGAGCAAAATTCTGTACGAGACAAGCTAAGCAGGATAAGGGCAGACCCTCACAAATGGAAACAAGATCAGGGCTCTCCCAAGATTTGATACATCTTTTGGGAGATGTTCATGTAGACCTCTTTACCTCCTCTGAACAATCAGCTGGCAATATTCTAAAGCCTGGAAGAGAGCTGCCTTTTTTACCCTTGGACATGAATGTCCTGTATGTGTCAACACCCTTTCCACTAATATCCAGAGTACTCCTGAAGATTCAGAAAGCACCTCCAAAGATAATTTCGGTGCCTCCCTTCTGACCAAGACAACTGTGGTTTTCCCTTTTTTTGAAAATGGCCAGGGGCAATTACCAAAAGCTTTTTCACAGACTGGATCTACTCGCACAAAAGTAGGGGTGTCTGATACACCATGACACCAATAAACTTCAACTGACTGCCTGCAAGGTAAGGTTTTAATTCCCTTTAGTCATCTATTTATTGAGGATATGCAGCAGGTACTAATCGAGACAGGACAGTCTGCTTCTAGAAAATCATAAAACAGCAAATGGAAAAGGACTAGTTGTTCTCTAGTTTTACAATATTTGTAAGAGTTACTATCATACAGCCTTTCTTACTCCTCTATCAAAGTTCATTTATTGGCCATTTCAGCATGCCAACCCATGGATCCTCCTCTTTCAAAGCATGCTCATGTCAAAATGTTTTGAAAGGTGTTTTGCATAAGAGGCAAAACAAACTGGTGGCTCCTCATGGGGATCTTAATTTTGTGTTAGAAAAACTAATACTTGCCCAATGTGAACCACCTAACCTGGCTGACTTAACAGGGAAATCTGTTTTACTGATTGCTCTGACCGCTGAAGGCAGGGTCAAGGCCCACTCCACCAGGGCCTTGGACTCATTTATAGAAGCAGCAACTTGGTCCTCTGTACATACTTTTACAAATCACTATAAGCTTAATTTCTTCTCTACTTCTATATCAGGCTTTGCTAGGACTATTCTCCAGGGGCTTCTGGTCTCTTCTCCTGCCACCTCCCAAAATTTGTAAGCTGTGTAGCTTAGGTTACTCCATAAGTGATCAATATCAAGAACAAAGTACAGTTGTGTAATTAAACTTGGTATAACCACAGATGTTTGAAAGGTCACTGCTGCAGTAACCTGCTCTTTCCCTCCCCCTTGATTCTTGGTGTTTTGTTTATGCCGGGGTGTGGCCATTTATTTTTGTTATTCCTGGCACTGCCCTTTCAGGGCTTAGCCTCCCTGTCTTGTTGGTAGGAAAGCTCTGAAGGGGTTGTCACTCAAACATGTCTTTTAGTCAGCTTAGCTTGAGCTGCCAGATAGTTGGGCACATGGAAGGTGCCTTTAAACTTTGGAAGCTGGCTGGTTTTTATACCCCTGGCAGGATAGGACTCAACTTTGGCTACTGCAGCAGTAATCATTCAAACATCTACTGTTATGGTAAGTTTACTTACACAACTTACATTTTGTGGAGGGGAGGCAGACATTTGGCAACATTAATAGAAGAATGATACTGTATAAGAATACTCCCCTCTTACTGGCAGTTCTTGATGCATATTAAATATCCAAAAGTCAGCTGGGATGTTATGAGTAAAGTAGTGATATAATTTGCATTTCATAATGGAATAATAAGAGCTAATACAGAGGACATATACGGGTCAGCAGCAAGATTTAAGTGTAAATCATACACATATATACATATATGTATACATATATGTATATACATAGTGTGTATACACTATGACAAGCTGTCTTTGAAAAGAAGACCCAGGCTAGGAAGTCCACTTTGCCTTTTTTGATTTACATTTAGAAACCTTTTTAAAGAAAATAAGGATACAATTGGAATACTAATAAAGACAAGTTTGCTTTGTTTGCAGATGATATGATTTCATAATTGATAAATCCAGAAAAAAAGTGTTTCTGTGCTGTGTAACATTTTGAGACAGTTTCAAGTTTTTGTGGATCATGAAATAAATGACGATCATATCCCATGAACTGATTCAGCAATACCCACATTTATGTGGACACAAGATGATAAATATAGGTCTATTAATTAAAATGGATTCTGTTATGGCAGCTACGGATTTGTGAGAAGAAACTAATCGAAGGGTAATGCAAAAAAAAAAACCTAGAAGCTGTTAGTTATGGATATATGTAATAAGATAGAAGAAGCGAAATTCTCTTCCCTTTAATCTTTTGTATAGGTCAAGCATATTTTTATCAAGCAGGGGAAAGGTCATAGATGATAATTTATGGATTTAAATTAAGTTATTTATGGGGGGGCAAGAATTAAGTGGAACAAGCTGATTCTTCCCAAAGAACAATGTGGTTTAAAGTTGCTTGATTTGAAAGGGTAGTTTAGAGATATGTAATTAAGGCTTGTATATATAACACAGACAGAAGGTTATGAATCAAAGTGAAAATGATGATGAAATATGGGGGGGGGGCACACAAAAATAGCAAGACTAGGATTTTTAATGCACGTCCTTAATGAGAAATACCAACTTTTCAGAATATTATGTTCATAAAGTAGAAGAAAGTATTCCATGAACTAGGCCAGACTGGGAATGTAGAAAGGCAATTTTAGCAATATACGGGTCCACAAGTAGTGATACAGAAAATATAATGAGTGTGCAGAAATTTGGTGGATGAAATTAGCAAAGTTAACCATGGTTATGGGAGCACTTAACTCCAGTGGAAAATGTAATAAGTGGGGAATAACACGTTAGTAGGAGGAATGAGGTTTAAGAGAAGGCAAGAAATGAGCAATTTATATATAATGTTAGAGTGAATGAAAATTGTTAAAAAGAATATTTACATGTTATTTGATAATAATGGAAACTTATTACGGTTGTTTTTCTTTGCTGTTGATGTATGTAAATGATGTTACAGTTTAAAATGTGATGATTAAAAAAAACGTTCATAAGAAAAAAAAAACATTCTAAATGGAGTTCTCATACTGCTTCTGGAGGTTATTAGGCCACTGCTATTGCTTCAGTAGTAGTGATATTCATCATATTAATCACTGCTGCAGTAGCCTTAGCTTATGGGTTATATCTTTCCAGGGATATAACAGATGGCCAGCTTCCAAAGCTTCAGGGCACCTTCTATGCTCCCAAACAGTCAGGCAGCTCTTGCTGAGTGAACTAAAAGAGAAGTTTGGCCGTGAAGTCCTTCAGAGCTTTCCTGCCAGCACAGAGAGGGAGGCTGAGCCCCGAAAGGACAGTACTAGGGACAGCAAAAAATAAATGTTTACACCCTGGCTAAAACACACCAAAAAACAAGGGGATATGGAGGGAGGGAGTGGCTACTGCAGTGGTGATCACTCAAACATCTACTGTTTTAATCAGATTTTCATAAAATTTCTGACATCTTTTGTCAAAGACTTGAAAGTGTGGAAAGCCCAAAGGTACAAGATACAAGCTTTTCATCAAAAGGGAAGGAAAATAATTTAAATTAAACTTAACAGTAACCTGTGTGGTGATTCTTTTTAATACTACTTTGCTTTTCGTCCATGTTTTAGCCACAAAATGTTACCGGTTTGTATTTCTTTTAGTTTATTTTGGGACCTTAGTCTTGTAGCTTCATTTGCAGTTTTGGGAAAACTGTCTATTTACTGCAAGATTTTAACATTGTTTATACACTATACTGCACTTTTATTTCCTTAAGTAATATTACATGTAAAAGTTAGCTTTTTGTATTTTGAACAGAGTCTGGGGTCTCGAGCCTTGCAGTTTCACTAACAGTTGTGGCAGGACTGTGATTTACTGCTACATTTTTGGTCTCATTTAGACATTTATTACAGCATTTCTGGTAAATTTCTGTATAGTCTGGTGCCTTAGTCTGTGATGGGATTGCAGTAGTGGCAATACTGTGAATTCTGCTCCAGGATTTGTGCTTCAGTAGGTTTTATAGCTGTACATACTGATTCAAGTTGAATTCCAGTAGTCTGGTGCCTTAGTCTGGGGTGGGACTGCAGCAGTGTCAATATTGTGAATTTTGCTCTAGGTTCTGTGCCTTCAGTATATTCTACAGCTGTATACATCATCTTAAAGTTGCATTCCAGTGCCTTTCTGTTTATCTTGCTACTGTTTTCCCCCTGTTCTTTGAGTCTGCAATAGCCCCCACTGAGACAATAAGCTAAAATTTCTGAAATTCTAACTATAGGACTAGAGCTACAGTTTTAATTTTTCTTTTCAAACCTCCCACACTTTTCTAGTTGTAAATTAAAAAGGCTCTGTCTCTGGTTTATGTCCCTTATGGTAATCTGACTTCCAAAGATCCTCCAGCCACTCTTTCATTGCTATTGTTTGTTGCATAATCTAATTAAGTACTTTCCCCACCCATTTTTTCCATATAGCCATAATACTAAGTGTCCACCCAGAAAACCAGTATTGCACTTCAGTAAACCTCCCTTACTACAATTTGTCTCCTGCTCATATTCCCAGAGCACCCATATGCCTGGCACCCTTGTCACACACTCTGTGGGGCTATTCAGTTTATCCTGCTCCATCCTTGAAAGATGAGATATTTACTTTATTGTTTTGTGCTTGAGTTAACTGTTTGGAGTACTACTGCATTAATTCTGTTTTATTTGTTGAATTTTGCCTTTAAATCATTCTAAAGGTCCCTAATATTTGAAACTGTCTTGTCAAGGTAGCTTGTTTAAGTTGTTTTGTTGTAGCATTACACTCACAAGCAATCTTTCTTTGTGTGTTGACATCAACAGGTTAGCAGTGCCCTGTACAGGTACAAACATTCAGAAAGAAAATTTTATCTATAAAACTTCCCTGCAACTGAAACTTATTAACTTAGTGTGACTAAAACAAAGCCATTGTATGGAGATAAGGTTAGAGCAGCCAGTTTTGCACACTACACAGTACTACTATCAAATCTTAGCACATTCTTAGTCTAGTGCAAAACCCCAAACCCCACCCACAGAAACCTCTGTATAACTCAGTCCTCAACTTGCAAGTAGTCCACCCAAATACAGGTCCAGGCAACATGGATATGCAATTTCTAAATGTCTCTGCAGCCAGCTTGGTATATATGGGCATCCTGATCCAATGTAGCAACTGTTTCATGTTTACAGACAACCATTTAATCTTAAACATAGTATGTGAGAGATACACATATAGAATTTCAGTGGAAGCAAATATCTTGCATACAAACAAATTTGTGAAGAACACACACCACACACACACCAATGCTGAGGCACTAGAAAGCAATCATCCAAAACCTCAAAGACCTCTTAAGCCTGCAAGTATCCTCAGCAATCTCTAGAGCACTTCCCAAAAGCAACACCAAACATCACACATATGCCTACACCCAGTGGAGCCCCAAGAACAAAGTCCATAAGACAAGCAAATGTATCACCCAACACTCTTGTCATAGGGGCACCATTATATAACGCAGAGCTGCCCAACTTACTAGACTGAACAAGGAGAACAAAATGGTTAGTTGTTTATCTGAAGTCAGGATCTGTCAAGTTACACACAAACTCAAGTCGCTAAACCACAAGTATGAATATGATTCTATGCGCCCTAGTGGCTGTTACTGACCTGACATGTACTTCCCTGAACTACTTGAAGAGAGACATTGTTGATCTTTCTGAATATGTGTCTCATGCAGGTATCTGCATTGCACTGAGCAGCATTCTACCTTCACCAAGGATGATGCCACAATATGAGCCAAAGATGACTGACTTCAACAATTGGCTTAGTTTTTGACGTCTTTCTAGGAACATGGGAGGACCTGTTTAGTAAACCATGTTGCTTTGCAAAGGACAATCTGCATCTGTCTCTCTTGGGCATCTGAGTGTTGGCTAAAACATTATCCATACCCTTAAAGCTTTTTATAGGCAATGTCAAATTGGCAAACCTACTGACATAGCAAATAAAACTCAAAGAAACTGCTCAATGCTAGGAACCCAAACAAGAAACTACACCCTGTAACCTCTCCTCACTCTGGAGAATATAGATAGCTGTGCCATTACCAAGACAGGGTTTAAATATATGGAAAGTACTCCTGCAGTGCAAGCCTTCACTGCCTTCCACACATTTAGTCCATCAGCTGCACAGAAAATGACAAAAGGTGGAGTCGTCTCAATCTATATTAGCAATAAGCACAACTCTAGGTGGGTTAAACAGGATGATGCCCTGGAATTGATCCATGTGTGAATTACCACAGACAAAGTTCCATACCATGTCCTAGCAAGGTATAGGTCATCCTTTATGTTCCTAGAATCCCATAGCTTCTACTTAGACCTAATGGAGATGCTCACTATTAAATTAAATACTCTATTCATGGGAGACTAACTACTCCTCTATAGACTGGGAAATATAAACTGCCTCATACTCTCAAGCACATTTCCCAGACTTTATTAACACAAATACCCTTGACCAGATGGTGTGCACACCAACCAGAGGTTCAAACAAACTGGACCTGGTATTCACCAATATGGGAGAGTGTTGCATCCGCCATGTCACATCCTCACTGGTGAAAGTGGACCAGAAAGCTGTCTCATTTGAAATAAAAAATGAACTTGGTAACCCCAGCAAACCATGTAACATTTAGAAGCTATTCCAAAGCACATTGCATCCTATTAAGCAATCCTGGCCACCGGATCTGCTCCCATGTATACAACACACCGGGCAACGAGCACCCTTCAGTGCTCATTGTTTCCGTAGCAGGTACGGGTTTTATGGGATCAGGTTGCTAGCCTGAGGCCCAACCCTCTGCGGGGGGTGCACCACACACTTGCACCTAGGGCCAATTTATAGTGTCCAATCCACCTACTGCATGTCTTTGGAATGTGGGAGGAAACTGGAGCACTCCGAGGAAACCCACACAAATGCAGGGAGGACATGCAGACTCCACACAGAAGGCACCCCAGTCAAGAATCGAACCAGAGAACCTCTTGCTGTGAGGCGACAATAACCGCTACACCACTGCGCCGTTCCCCTATTAAGAAATAGTTTCTTAAAATTCAATGCCCCACCCAAGCTATTGTTCACAGCAAACTATGCAGAATTGTTCACAGAGATCCTATACAACCATGTAAATGGCTGTATAGAGACTGCTGAACATACTAGAAACAAGCCCAAAACAAACTCTAAAAACAAACCACACTGGTGGAATCCTAACTTTAGTACCAATGGTGTTACTGCCAAATGCAAGATACGTACAACGATACCACACCATAAAAAGTTTAATTGATAAAGCTTTCGGGTCTACACCCTTCATCAGTATAACACTACAACAATATTATTACATTTAAATAGGAGAAATCATCAAATCACATGCTTCAGCCCATCCCACTAATCAACCACACAAGAAAACTTAAAAGAACAGCACTAAAAATACAACCTATGTATTATAAAACATTAAAAAGATATTATAAAACATTAAAAAGATATGAATGACATACTATCATAGTAATGGTCTAACAGACTCTATACATCTATGTATAATATAATAATATACACACATATACATAATTTACTCATATCTAAAATATGCAATAAAAATTGCAGTATAAATGCAATAAAATGCAATAAAGATATAATGAAAATACAAAAAATATATATAGAAACAATATATCACTAATAGAATATACTTATCTAAATATGCATACATAATTAACTAAAGAATACAAACAAAAGTATAGCCATAGAATTTATAGCCTTTCTCTTTGTTTTTTAACTAATACTTGTTTCAGACTAACAGCATTGTTCAAACCAGGGGAGGCATCTGCCTGAAGTCTAATAATCCATTCTAACTCTTTCAGTTCTAGGGAATTATTAATGTCTCCCTTCCTTAGACTAATATTTACTACAGCTAATACTCTAAATTTAAATACATGATTTTCGCCTTTTTCTATGATGTGTTTGCTTAAAGCATTCGTTAATACTCTCCTCCTGATTTCTAATTTATGTTCTATTATTCTCTCTTTAAGCTTTCTAATAGTTTTACCCACATAAAATGAAGAGCATGATACACATGTAGCCAAGTATACCACCCTTTCTTCATTACAAGTTGTTAACGTGGTCATTCTAATAATTTCTCCATTAGTAGGATGTTCAAAAAAATTTTCACCTTCAAATAAATCATTACAGCAAGAGCAGTTGTAACATTTCCTTATTCCCAACAATTTAGTAGTCCTAGGCTTAGTATGGAAATCTTTATAGCATAATTTCTGTTTTAAAGTTTCAGCACTTCTATATGCAAAACTAGGTTTATCACCTACTATGGATCTTATTTCAGGCATGGCTAGTAGAATCGGCCAGTTCTTCTCTATTATAGCACTTACACTACATGTATTTAAATTATAGGTGGTCAGATATCTAGTTAACTTTATATCCTTACATGAGTTGTCTCTCCCCATTGTTATACCTCCTGACAATATTGGTTTAAATTTCGTCTGTCTCTCATTTTTTACTTCACACAATGCTTTGTTAATAAGTTGCTTTGAGTAACCACTCCTTTCAAATTCTTTCGCCATACTTTCAGTTTGTTCATTAAAATTAAGTTCATCAGTATTTAACTTACTTAATCTAATAAATTGTGCTTTAAGAACTCCTCTAAATATATGCGGTGCATGCATGCTATCCTTACTTATGTATCTCAGTGAGTCAGCGTCTTTGCTATAGACTTTAGATTCCAATTTCTTATTACTCTTAAATAGTGTTACATCTAGAAAATTAATATCACAAGATGCTGTCATTTTAAACCTTAGAAAGTCAGTTGACTCATTCATGTACTGCAAATAGTTTTCCAACTCTGAATGGGAACCTTTCCGCAATAAAATACAGTCGTCTACAAACCTTTTATAGAAGACGACTTTCTCATTCAGGCAATTAACTTTATTTAGTATTACCTCCTTCTCCCATTCATATAACACTAAATTGGCATAAGTGTTTGCCACTGGTATGCCCATTGCAACACCTGTAAGTTGCAGAAACAGTTTCCCATCAAAAATGAAAACATTGTGTGTTAAAAACACTTCTAAAAGAGCACATATTGTTTCAATCTCCCTCCCATGCATTTTTATCTCATTATTTAAAAAATTCCGTATTGCATTCACTCCATAGTCATTCGGTATCACAGTGAACAAGGACGTAATATCCAAAGTGACCATAATATATTCATCCACATTGTTATCAAATTGCCACATATAGAGATTATCTAGGAAATCATTGGTATCCTTCAATACAGTACTACAAACTGCTATATAGTTCCCTAACACATTTTGAAGGTACTTTGAAATAGGTTCTGTTATCCACCCACCACCTGAGACAATAGGTCTCAGGGGTGGGTTAGTTACATTTTTATGAATTTTTGGATTACCATAAATTTGAGGTATTCTTGGACATGGAACGCTCAAATAATTAAATAATTCCAAACTTATATCATTCACTAATTGCAAATCATAAATTGCCATATTCACCTCAGCAATAATATTCTGTATATTAGTATATGGAATTTCTTTAAAAGTACAAACATCATTCAAAATTTCATAAATTTTTGTGAGATAAAACTCCTTTTCCATAACAACAGTTGCTCCCCCTTTGTCTGCTTGTTTGATCACTATAGTATCATTAAGCTTTAATTCATTTAAACCTAAGTATTCTGGGTAAGTAGTATTATATATTCTTTTATTTGCTATATACCCTTTTATAATAAACACGTAAATCACGTTCAACAATATTCGAAAAAGCAGTCAGAACGGGACATAAAATGGGCATAAATATACTTGACTTCTTACATACTGGCACATAAGTATTATCATTTTTAAAAATAAGTTTGAGTGCAACATTTCGTAGAAACATCTTTAAGTCCAGTATCGCCTGTACTATATTATCTCTCATATTCGGGATAAATTTAAGCCCTTTACTAAGAAGTAAACGCTGGGCATCAGTTAATTCAATATGAGATAAATTTAAAGTACCTCTAACAACCTTCTTTAGCGTCTGCTCAATTTGTTGTGTACCATCGGACTGCTGCTCTTTCTTTTTCCGTTCAAATTTGGATGTTGTTGCTGTTGCAATAAATAATTCTATGGCTATACTTTTATTTGTATTCTTTAGTTAATTATGTATGCATATTTAGATAAGTATATTCTATTACTGATATATTGTTTCTATATATATTTTTTGTATTTTCATTATATCTTTATTGCATTTTATTGCATTTATACTGCAATTTTTATTGCATATTTTAGATATGAGTAAATTATGTATATGTGTGTATATTATTATATTATACATAGATGTATAGAGTCTGTTAGACCATTACTATGATAGTATGTCATTCATATCTTTTTAATGTTTTATAATACATAGGTTGTATTTTTAGTGCTGTTCTTTTAAGTTTTCTTGTGTGGTTGATTAGTGGGATGGGCTGAAGCATGTGATTTGATGATTTCTCCTATTTAAATGTAATAATATTGTTGTAGTGTTATACTGATGAAGGGTGTAGACCCGAAAGCTTTATCAATTAAACTTTTTATGGTGTGGTATCGTTGTAGGAATCCTAACTTTAACAGGGTATATTAACAAAAGGAAAAAAGTCATGGCTAAAGTCAGGAATGGCAACTCCCATAAAGATATGAGTTCTCTAATTAATCTAATCTAAACAGAAAACTAAGAGGACAAATTAAGTCCAACAACAGCAATTACGAGGTTGAGATAGCCTCACAGACTAAAGACAACCACAAGACTTTGTACAGCTATGTCGACGTTGCAGTGCCAAACTAGTAGTCAGTGGTGCCATTTACAATGAGCACAACAAGCCAGCGAATTTGATGGCTGACAAATTCACCTCAAATTCAACCCCACTTCCCCCCACGAAACACCTACTAGCATACCCCCCGCAAACTATTAACAGGGAGCAGGTCTTGGCAGCGTTCACCAAGGCCAAAAGCACACCCTCAACGAGCCCTGGCAATACCCTTGGATGCCCCCTAAACAGCTTGAAACATGACCTATCAGGATCACTTGAGTCACTTTTCAACTACAGCCTCAAAACATTCTTTGTACCAAGAGAATGGAGGACTATAATGGTTATTCCACTTCACAAGGCAGGACTGTCAACTGACCCCTTAAACTATAGTCCTATTAGTCTGACTAGTCCAATATGCAGTCATGGAACGTATTATCATGAAAATGATCAACAAAGACATAGGTAACCTCCACACAATGGACCCAACCCAGTTTGGCTTTGTCAAGGGAAGGTCATGCTTACTAAACCTGCTGGACTTCTCTAAGAAGGTCACAAAGGCAATGGATGAGTGGGAAAATGGTGTATACCACCTACCTGGACCTGGCTAAGGTGTTTGATACGGTTTACTACTGGCATTTCGAATCCGCTTTGGTTGGCCGTTTAGAATGTCAACCCAAAATGCATAATTCATACTGCTGAAAATTAAAGCAAAGCGAGAATGAATACATCGACCACATGGTCTGATGTATTTGACATAGCAAGAGGTGATGTCACACCTCCTGCTATACACATTAACGTACCATTAAACTATACAGTCAACGAGACATTATGTATACTATTTTGCAGGGGGGGGCTACACCCCCCTGCACCTCCCACACCCCCAGCACATTAAATATACCAACTCTGAGATCGCACTATAGTGAAGAAATGGGCCAATTCCCTGTTCCTCACTGAACCGTGATCCCCCTGTACAACGTCAAACCCAAATGACTGACTTACACTACCCGTTCGCTGTAGTGTAGTCAAAACATTTGGGTCCGAAATTCTGCCAACTTGAAAACTGTAATTCGATCAAATGCCTGTCGACCGATGCAATTTCCAGGTTCTCAGTGTAAACCGTTCAATACAATACCCAAATTAATACAGATAACAAATTCAATGAACTGGGCATAAAACCCTACATAATTCACTGGTTTGCCAGCTGACTCACAGACACAACCGAGGAAGTCAGCATTGGTGACACCACTTCCGCTAAAAGACCTGTCACCTGCAAGGTACCTCAGGGCTCCATGCTGGTACCACTCCTAACTGGCATCTATTTTCTCAGAGATAAAGGCTAATGTCAAGGGTCTTTGGATGACCAAGTTCACAGATGACTGTAAACTGGGAGCTACCACAGGTTTACTCCATGACACAAACATCTTATAAGAGGGTCTAACACAGACAAATGACTGATGCCAAAGTCACAGATTAAAACTCAATGTCAAGAAATGAATTATAGTGCCTCAGGCTAATTACTCCATCAATAAGACACCCCTAAGAATTGACTCTGTAGTCAAGTAGTTGAGAAAGTACAGTTGTGTACATAAATGTAGATGTTCGAGTGTATTCACTGTTGCAGTCATTGCATTTGGATAATCTGCTGGCAAGTTGCCCTCAGTCAGCCTGATTAACAAAGTCTTGGGTCCTGCGTCGGTTGCTGTCCCTTCTTCCATGATGTCAGGTTGTCAGGGGTATAAAACATGCAGCCGATGCCATTACATCAGTTTTTCTTGCCCCAGATGTCAGGTGCCACCCAAATGGGGAGCAAATAAAATTTAAAACACAAAAATATACCTCTATCCAAAAGAAAATACACCAAAAGGGCTTTTAAGCATAGTAAAAGAAAGTAGAGGTATAGCCAGAGAAAAATAGAGGGCTGGAGGGTAACTAGGACTGCAACAGTGAATACACTCGAACATCTACATTTGTGGTAAGTGTACACAACTGTACTATGTTCTTCATGTTTCACTATTGCAGTCATTACATTTGGGTAGATTCCCAAAGCTATGGTTGGGTGGAGGAAATTATACAGCATTAGGACCAGCTATAAGGCCCTGCAAGTCCGCAGTGGCAAACCCAGCTCTGGATTTAGAGAAAAGTGGTAAATTGTAATGTTTGGTGAAAGTATGAACTGAGCTCCAGGTAGCAGCTTCTAGAATATCCCTGAAAGGAACACCTCTGAGAAAGGCTGCTGAGGTAGATGCAGCCCTGGTGCAATGGGATCTGATCCCCTGGGGGATAGTTTTTCCATGGTGCTTATAGCAGAAACGAATACAATGGCTTATCCATTTGGAAATGGTTTGCTTTGAAATCGCCTTTCCCTCTGCCTCTGCAGCAAATGCTATCAGCAGTTGTTCAGATTTTCTTTGAGATTTAGTCATGTTTAAGTAAAATCTAAGTTTTCTGTGTACATCCAATGAATGCAGAATCCGCTCCCCTTGTTCTGTGGATTGGGAAAGAAAGTTGGCAAATGAATGGTATGATTAAGAGCCACACTGGATACCACCCTTGGGCATGAAGGATGGGTTGGTCCTAAGAGATACCCTGTCCACATGAAAAATGATGAAAGGCTCCACTGCCATAAGAGCCTGTAATTCGGAAATCTTTCTAGCTGAAGTGACTGCTAAAAGGAAAGCTGTTTTCCAGGAGAGAAATTTTAAGTCTGCAGTACCAGCTGGCTCGAAAGGAGGGAGAGTGAGTTTCTCCAATATAAAATTAAGGTCCCAGGCAGGGGTTGGAGCTCTCCTGGGTGGTCTTAAGTTTTTGGCCCCTCTGAGATACTACTTTAGCAGAGGATGAGAGAAGAGGGGAGGTTCTGTGTTATAATGAGCTGAAATAGCTGAGGCATGGATTTTTATGGAAGAAAAGGACAGGCCCTTGTGAAGCATCTCAGTTAAGTATTGCAAAATCTGAGGAATGTTGGGCACTGCTGTGCTTATCCCTCGAGATTGATTACAGGCACAGAATCTTTTCAATTTGTCAGCATAAGATTTTCTAGTACTAGGTTCTTCTCTCCTCCAAAATGACATTCATCACAGGTTTGCTGAGGGATGCTAAGGGTGAATTTAGGTGATTAGCCACGCTGCAAGATTTAAGGTTTGGAGCTGAGGGTGCAGAGTTTGGTTGCTCTGCTGAGACAGTAAGGAAGGTGTCTGAGGCAGGTGCCATGGTAAAATGTGTGACACACTGCGCAGGAGTGGGTACCAGTTTTGGGGAGGCCAGTCTGGAGCAATCAAAATCATTTTTGGTTTGTCCTGCTTGACTTTTAGTAGAACTTTGGAGAGCAGAGGCAGAGGGAGAAAGGCATAGACAGAGCATCCACTTTCCAGGCTTTTTTGTGATGAGTCCATGTGCAAAATTTGTCCAACTGATAGCTCTGGGGTGAGGCAAAAAGATCTATGTCTGGGCTCCCCCATTTGAGTGTCAACATGTTGAAAATCCGTGGTTCCAGTTTCCATTCATGTGGGTGCATGAGATTTCTGCTAAGTTTGTCTGCCAGAGTATTCAGCTTTCCTGGCAGTAATTGAGCTTGTAGTTGTACTTGATAGCTCAAGGCCATGTTCCACAATGCCATGGCTAGTCTGCAGAGGGGGTAGGAGTGTGTACCCCCTGCTTGTTTATGTACCACATAACCGTGGTGTTGTCCATCTTTATCAGTAATTGCCTGGATGAAGGTGGTCCTTGAAGGCTGTCAGTGCATTCTGTACAGCTAGCATTTCTTTTTGATTTATATGAAGGTGCATTTGATTTGGGTTCTATTTTCCCTGAATGCACTTCCCTGCCAGATGAGCACCTCATGCATAGTCTGATGAGTCTGTAGTTAGGGTTTGGGCGGCAGGGGGTGATGTGAATGGCAGTCTCTTGTTCTGGTGGCAGGCATCTGCCCACCACAGGAACTCTAGACACAGGCAAGGTATGATAGGAATCACTGTTTCCAGGCTGTGACAATGTTGACTCCATAGACTTTTTAAATACCACTGAAGTTTCCTCATATGCAGTCTTGCATATGGAATTAGAAGAATGCAGGAGGCCATGAACCCCAAGGATTGCAGCATTTGCCTTGCAGAAAGCAGGGTTTTTGTGGCCACCTGTTTGAAGTAAGTCACCAATTGAAGTTGCTTTTCTGGCATAAGGAAAGCCATCTGGGCAGCTGTATTCAAGCTTGCACCTGGGAATATAATTTTCTGAGAGGGTACCAGTTGTGATTTCTTTTTGTTTATAGTGTACCCTAGACATGTTAGAACCCTTTTTACAAACGCCAGATGTTTTAGAAGAATGTCCTTGTTTTCTGCCTGAATTAGACAATCGTCCAGGTATGGATATATTTGAATATTTCTTTGCCTGCAAAATGCAATTACTGGAGCCAGGCACTTTGTAAAGACCCTGGGAGCAGTAGATAAGCCAAAGGGCAGTGCAGAGAACTGGTAATGCAAGCAGCCTGCTTTGAAGGTATCATCTGCAAGATTCCCCGATTGAGATATGCAGGTAAGCCTCTTAAGTCTAGAGTTGCCAACCAGGCATCTTTGCCTAGCATAGGAAGTAACTAGTGAAGAGTCAGCATCTTGAATTTTGGAATGTCCAGAAAGGTGTTTACAGTAGATAAGTCCAGAATTGGATGTCATGATTTGTCTTTTCTGGGTTCCAGGAAAAGTCTTGAATAGAAACCTTGTCCCTTTTCCTCTTCTGGTACTAGTTGAATAGCCCCCATGCTCATGAGGGAAAGTACTTGTTTCTGGGCCTCTGCCTACTGATTTGGGGGCAGGTCTAGCCATCCGTTTGGAGTTGGCAACGTGTGGAAATGAAATCTGTATCCCTGGGATACTACATTTAAAATCCATTTGTCCTGGGTTATAAGTTGCCAGTTTTTTGCATGAAGAGCCAGTTTTCCCCCAAAGGGACAGCTAAAAGATAAGTGCTTGGTAGAGGGGAAGTCATTGAGACTGCTTACCATAGGGAGGTGTCTTGTTGCTTCCAGATTTGGAAGAAGAGGCACCCCATTGCTTTGTTCTGAAAGTCCCTTGGGACCGAAACCTGGTGCCTTTGGAATGTCTGGGTTTGACTTGAGTGGCTCTCGAAGGAACTGGAAAGGACCCGTTCTTAGTAGGCCAGTGCCTACTAAATCTTGGAGGTTGCACTTGTACGAAATCTTTCACAGTTTGCATAGATTTAGCTTTATTTCCATCTTTTTTAGAACTTCTTCAGCCTTATTACCAAAGAGACGGTCCTGTTGTAAAGGAGCATCCAACAATTTTGCTTTAACATGATCTGGCAGAGATTGCTCTTTGAGCCAAGCATGCCTTCTTAGTACAGACCCAGTTACAGCAGCCCTGCAAGAGGCCTCCAAAGAATCAAAACAACATTGCCAAGTATGTTTTCCAACTTGTTCAGCTGAATGCAACAGATCCTGTAAATCTTTATTTTCCACTCAGTCAGAAATGAACATAATTTTCTGTTTAAGCAGTCCCATGATATACTGCTGATATTTTAGCATATGGAATTGACAGTTTAAAGCCCTGATTGCCAAGGTTGCAGAAGTGTAGACCTTCTTACCCCATCTATCATCCAGCGCCCTGGAATCTCTATCAGAAGGGGTAGGATTTTTAGCAGTAGAAGCCTCAATGCCCTTGGGGCCCTGAGAAATGGTTTCAGGATCTGCAACAGGATTTTTGAAAGGAATTTGTGGGAGTCAGGAACCCTGTAGTATCTGTCTGGCTTACAAGGAGCCGGAGGCAGAAAATCAGGAGCCATACTAGATTCTGAAAACACATCAAAAACAATGTCTAGAACAGGAGGTATAGCCAAAGGCCTATGCTGAGGAAGAAGAAGAAAATCCCTAAGCCTCTTTTTAGATTCAGAAAAAAGTACAGTTTTGTACCTACCATAAATGTAGATGTTCAAGTGTACACCCTGCTGCAGTTATCACACTTGGGTTATCTTGTCGTCAGGCGGTCCCGCAGTCGGCCTGAATTCCAAAGTCTTGGTCTGGCGTCGGTTGCTGTCGCTTCTTCCTTGACGTCAGTGCGCCAGGGGTATATATGATGCATCAGACGCCATTTTCTTCAGTTTTTCTTGCCCCAGATGTCAGCTGCCTCCAAAAAGGAGGTCAGTACTTAGTACCAATCTAATAAATTTAGCACAAACACAACATCCCTCCAGCTATAAGCAAATACATCAGAAAGGTATTGTAAAGATTTAGTCAGTCAGAGGGGATGGAGGGAGGGAGGGTAACCTGGACTGCAGCAGGGTGTACACTCGAACATCTACATTTATGGTAGGTACAAAACTGTACTATGTTCATCGTATTACCCTGCTGCAGTCATCACACTTGGGTAGAATCCCAAAGCTAAGGATGGGAGGAGGAGTCAAAGAGGGTTAGAAGAGGCTAGGAGTCCCTGCAGAACTGCAGTGGCGAAGCCAGCTCTAGTCTTAGAGTAAAGTGGTAAATGGTAGTGTTTGGTGAAGGTGTGTACTGAACTCCAAGTTGCAGCTTCCAAAATATCCTTGGTTGGCACCCCCCTGAGGAAGGCTGTAGATGTAGCTGCTGCCCTGGTAGTGTGGGGCCTTATGGTAGCAGGAACTGGTTTTCCATGATGGGTATAGCAGAAACTAATGCAATGTCCTATCCATTTGGAAATGGTCTGTTTTGATATAACCTTCCCTTGTGAAGCTGCAGCATAGGATACAAAGAGCTGGTCAGATTTTCTGAAAACCTTAGTTTTATCCAAGTAGTAACAAAGTTGCCTGTGAATGTCCAAGGAATGCAGGAGTCTTTCTCCTTTGTTCTGTGGATTTGGAAAGAAGGTGGGTAAGTGAATGGTTTGATTTAAAGCCACACTGGATACCACCTTAGGCATGAAGGAAGGATTAGTTCGTAGAGAAACTCTGTCTTGATGGAAAATGAGGAAAGGTTCCACTGCCATTAGTGCCTGAAGCTCTGAGACTCTTCTGGCTGAAGTTATTGCTAGCAGCAGGGCAGTCTTCCATGATATAAACTTTAGATCAGCAGAGAAAGCTGGTTCAAAGGGAGGTAGCGTAAGTTTTTCCAGAACAAAGTTGAGGTCTCAGGTTGGTGTAGGTGCTCTCCTGGGGGGCCTAATGTTTTTTGCCCCTCAGAGGAACTGCCTTAGAAGTGGATGTGAAAATAAGGGTGGAGCCGTGTTGTAGTGGGCTGAAACAGCTGAGGCGTGGATTTTAATGGATGAAAAAGAAAGTCCTTTGTGCAACATCTCAGTAAAATACTGTAGAATCTGAGGCATGTGAGGCTGAAGGGTATTTTGGCCTTTAGCTTGGTTCCAGGGGCAAAACCTTTTCCATTTGTCCGAGTAGGCCTTCCTAGTGCTGGGCCTCCTAGCTTCCAGAATAACATCCATAACTGCTTGAGGAAGAGGAGCTGGCTGGATGCTTAGGTGATTTGTCATGCAGCCAAGTTTAAGGTTTTGAGCTGGCTGTGTAGAATCTGATTGTCTTGCTGTGTGAGCAAATGGGCAATTTGTGGTAAAATCCAAGGTGGGCCTGGGTCATATTCCTTAATAGTGGGTACCAGTGCTGGCGTGGCCAGTCTGGGGCTATGAATATCATTCGTGGTCTCTCCTGACTTTCAGAAGCACCTTTGAGAGAAGGGGCAATGAAGGGAAGGCATATACTGTCAGGTTTTTTCCAACTGAATGAGAGTGCGTCCACTTTCCAAGCTTGATGGTGAAGTGTCCTTGTACAAAATTTTGTTAGCTGATAGTTTTGGGGGCTGGCAAACAGGTCTATGTCTGGGTGTGACCCATTTTTGAGTTATCATTGCAAATACTTGTGGATCCAGTTTCCACTCGTGGGGATCCATGATGTTTCTGCTGAGGTCGTCTGCCAATGTGTTCTTTTTTCCTGGCAGGAATTGAGCTTGTAGCTGAACTTGTTAAGCTAGTGCTGTGTTCCACAAGGTCATTGCTTGCCTGCATAGAGGGTAGGAGTGTGTACCCCCTTGTTTGTTTATGTACCACATTACTATGGTGTTGTCCGTCCTTATTGTAAGCTGTCCTGGATGTCAGAGCATTCTGTACAGCTAGCATCTCTTTTTGATTGATGTGCAAATTCCTTTGATCTGCAGTTCATATGCCTTGAATGCACTGTCCTGCCATGTGTGCCCCCCAGGCATAGTCCGATGCATCTGTTGTCATAGTTTGCCTGGCTGGGGGCAAGGTGAAAGGCTGACCCTTGTTAAGGTGACATGCCTGTGACCACCATAGAAACTCTTGTTGAAGGCAGGGAATGAGAGATATCATTGTGTCCAAGCTGTGGCTGTGTTGAGACCATACGCTTTTTAGGTACCACTGTAATTTCCTCATATGCAGCTTTGCAAATGGTATTAGTAGTATGCAAGACGCCATGAAGCTCAAGGCCTGCAGAATTTTTCTTGCAGGGAGTTGGGTCTTTGTTGCCATTGTTTTGAAATATTGAGTCAGTTGTAGTTGTTTGTCTGGCGTCAGATAAGCCTTCTGGGCCGTTGTATTCAAGATGGCACCCAGGAATGTCATATTTTGTGAGGATACTAGTTTTGATTTCTTTTCGTTTACTGTGTACCCTAGGCAACTTAGAAGATATTTTACAAAAGCCATATTTCGTTCTTTTACTGGATGTAATAAAGAAGAAGATTTTAACCTTATGCTGATGGTCGTTTACTGAAAAGTGTGTTTCTAGTAGCTGTTCTGTTCTGGTTCACTTGTGTTGTATATCAGTAAAAGCCAGATGTTGTAAGAGGATGTCCTTGCTTTCTGCTTGAATGATGCAGTCGTCCAGGTATGGGTACATTTGAATTCCTCTTTGTCTGCAGTATGCAATTACTGGTGCCGGGCATTTTGTGAAAACCCTGGGCGCAGTGGATAAGCCAAAGGGGAGTGCAGAGAATTGGTAATGGGTTGAACCTGCAATGAAACGGAGGTATCTTCTGCAATTATGTCTGGTAGGGACATGCAGGTATGCCTCCTTGAGGTCCAACGTTATTAGCCATGCTTTCTTGCCCAACATGGGAAGAAGCTGCTGTAGTGTTAGCATCTTGAATTTGGGTACTTGTAAGAAGGTGTTTAGAATTGAAAGGTCCAGAATTGGTCTCCAGGCATTGTCCTTTCTGGGGACTAGAAAGAGTCTTGAGTAAAATCCTTGGCCTTGCTCCCATGTAGGTACCAGTTGAATGGCTCTCATGTCCATGAGAGCTGTAATTTGTTTTTGTGCCTCTGCCCATTGATTTTGTGGCAGGTTTGGCATTCCTCTTTTCGTTGGCAAGGTGTGGATATGGAATCTGTATCCTTGTGAAATTATGTCTAGGACCCATTTGTCCTTTGTGACAATGTGCCAGTTGTCTGAAAAAAGTGCTAATTTTCCTCCCAAGGGAGCTGCCAAGAGAGTCTTGCTTGGCCATATGAGGTTTAAGTCATTGAGTTTGCCTTCTAGTAATTTGGGGCCTGTCTTCTCCTCCCTTATGTGTTGCAGTGCCCCATTGTCAAGGTTTGTAGTGGGTTTGTGGTTATCCTCTGCCTCCTGGGCATCTGTATTTACCCCTCTGTGGTCTGTCAGTAGCTGGAAAGGACCAATTTTTTGTTGGCCAATTTCTGCTGAAGCAAGGGGGCTGAACCTGTAGAAAATCTTTGACCGTCTGCATAGATTTTGCCTTATCCTCCATTTTCTTTAAGACTTCTTCTGCTTTAACTCCAAATAGGACATCCTGCTGTAAGGGGGCATCTAGAAGCTTTGCTTTAACATGATCAGGCAGAGTTTGTTCCTTTAACCAAGCATGCCTACGTATAACAGACCCAGTAACAGCTGCTCTACAGGAAGCCTCCAAAGAATCAAATCCACATTGTAAAGTATGTTTGCCCACCTGTTCAGCTGCATGCAACAGATCCTGCATTTCTTTCAATTCAGATTGTTGAGGGAGTGTGCTCATTTTTTGTCTTATTTGAGACATTAGAAATTGCTGGTATTTTAGCATGTGAAATTGACAATTTAGTGCTCTCATAGCTAGAGTGGCTGAGGTGTAAACCTTTTTCCCCCACCTGTCTAGTTCTCTGGAGTCCCTTTCAGAAGGTACAGGATTTTTCGCCATAGAAGCCTTAGCCCCTTTTGGACCCTGGGAGATAGTCTCTGGGTCAGCAACAGGGCTTTTATAAAGGAATTTGTGGGAGTCAGGCACTCTATAATATGTCTGGTTTGGCTGGAGCAGGAGGCAGAGAATCTGAATTTAAACTAGATTCTAAGTAAACATCATCCACAATGTCTAAAACAGGGGGGATAGCAAGAGGTCTGTGCTGGGGGAGTAAAAGAAATTCTCTGAGCCTTTTCTTTGAGTCAGAGTAGTCCTGACCTTCCCAGTGAAAATGTTCCCTCATAGTGTGTAAAGTTTCCCCAAAGGAATAGTCTTCAGGGGGAGAAGGCTGAGGGAATGGAATCCTCAGCATCAGAATCTTCATAAGGGGGAAAGGAGTAATCTTGGCCCTCAGAGGAGCCTGAGGAAATAGACACTTGATCAGAGGAGGCATAATCTTCCTCTTGTCTAGGCCTTTTGTCGGGGGAGGGGGTTGGGAACCCCTGATTAAAGAGATCAAATCTTCAGTCATTTTAAGCATCTGTTTCTTAGGCATGGGGCCTTGAACTGGAGACTGAAGTGCAGTCTTTTTTGGTTTAATAGGAGTCTTGAGAGCTTAGGATACGTTTTTATAGTGAGCGTCGTCGGTCTGAAGACACCTTCAGAAACCGAAGGTGTTTCTGCAGCACCGACATCTCTTTCTGCAATGTCGTCGGTAGGGGCTAAGAAAATGGCTGCATCGGCCTAGCACTTTCCGCCAAAAGCTCCGAAGCAGTCTCTGGTTCCAATTCTGCGGTAGCCAGAGGCTGTGTAGGAGCCTCACTGAAAACCGGAGTCTGGCTTGGGTCTAGGCTGCCTGTCCTTATCCTTGCGTTTTTTGTGCACGCCGGTAGTCGGTTGCTCCGACGGCATAGTATAGTTAAATTTTCTACCGAAGTAGTGTCGTGCGAAATCAAAGCGTCTTTTTATAGTATGCTTATTGAACCTAGCACAAAAGCGACAACCAGTGACGTCGTGGTCTGGGCCTAGGCAAGGTATACAATAAGAATGAAAATCCTTATGAGGTATTTGCTTCCCACAAGAAATACAATTGTTAACTTTTTCCTGACATCGGTCTGAGGCAAGAAAAGTTTCCCCAATGGGGTACTTAGCTTTATTGAAGACTTCGGATCTGAAATTCGACTTCGAAAATCTCAGGAGTCGGCCGACCAGTACTTGCGAACTGCTTCTGCTTCAAGCACCGCATGGCAAGAAAGACTGGAGAAAATGGCGTCGGATGCATCATATATACCCCTGGTGCACTGACGTCAGGGAAGAAGCGACAGCAACCGACGCCAGACCAAGACTTTGGAATTCCGGCCAACTGCGGGACTGCCTGACAAGATAACCCAAGTGTGATGACTGCAGCAGGGTAACACAATGAACATTCCTGACTTTCCCAGTGGAAATGTTCCCTTAAGGTATGTAAAGTTTCCCCACCCCAAAAGAAAAATCCTCAGGGGGAGAAGCAGAAGGAATGGAATCCTCTGCATCAGAGTTCCTGTTCATTAGAAGATTCGGAAAAAATAGAATCGTGTTCAGAAGATTCATAGTCAATTTCTTGCCTAAGACTCTTAGAAGGGGGGGGGGGAGTGGCTACCCCTGATTAGAGTAATTAAATCTTCAGCCATTTTGATCATTTGTTTTTTTTAGGCATAGGGGCCTGCACATGTGGCCTAGGCGTTGGTTTTTTAGACATAGTTCGAGATTTTGGCCTTAATATTGAAGATGGCGTTGGTTTAATATACAAATCTGTAGGCCTGAATACACCCTCAGAAGCCAGTGCCTGCACAGCAGCTCCAGACCCATTCAAGGTAGAGACATCCGCGGGTTCCATAGTTGAAGCATCTTGCGGCATACCGGACTCCAAATGGGTCTCAGTAGAGGCCTGCTAATCAAAAGTAGCGGGTATCAGGGGAGGCGAAAGCGCCTCACTGAGTTACGGTGAACTGGCGACTGGCTTGGGAGAAGCGTTGTTGGCAGTTTTGGACGTCAACGGCCTGTCCCTGTCTTTTTCTTTGCATTTTTTAGGTATTCCGGTAGTCGGACTGCTAACCGATGTCATTTCTGGATAATTAAAGCGTGAGCCAAAATATTTAGAAGCAAAAATGTACTGACAACGCATAGTGCGTTGATTAAATAAAGCACAGAACCGACAGCAAGGTATGTCGTGGTCAGGGTCAGGGCCTAGGCAAGGAATACAGTACAAATGAAAATCCTTATGAGGTATTTGCTTCCCACAAGTAATACAATTATTAACTTTTACTGAAATCGGTAAGGAGCAAGAAAAAGTTTCCCCAACAGGGCACTTAGCTTTTTAGTTGAAGACTTCAGATCTGAAACTCAAAAATGAAAATTTCAGGAGTCGGCCGACCAGCACTTGCAAACTGCTTCAGCTTCGGGCATCGCACAGCAAGAAAGACTGGTGTAATGGCGTCGGCTGCATGTTTTATACCCCTGACGACCTGACGTCATGGAAGAAGAGACAGCAACTGACGCAGGACCCAAGACTTTGTTAATCTGGCTGACTGAGGGCAACCTGCCAGCAGATTACCCAAATGTAATGACTGAAACAGTGAAACACGAAGAAAGTACAGTTGTGTACCTACCATAAATGCAGATGTTCGAGTGTATTCACTGTTGCAATCATTACTCTTGGGTTATATACTGCTGGCAGGCTACCCTCAGTCGGCCAGAATTCCAAAGTCTAGGTCCGGCATCGGTTGCCGTCGCCTCTTCCCTGACATCAGAGCACCAGGGGTATAAAAGATGCAGCCAACGCCATTTTCTTCAGTTTTTCTTGCCCCAGATGTCAGGTGCCCCAAATTGGTAGGCTGAAAAATATGCCAATAAGAAATGCATGCACAAAAATAACATTTCCTTCATCTACAAGCAAATACACCAAAAAGGTTGTGTAGGATAGAGAAGTGCAGATAAGTCCCAGCAAAGAGAAGGGGGATGGTGGGTGGGTAACCGGGACTGCAACAGTGAAAACACTCTAACATCTACATTTCTGGTAAGTACACAACTGAACTATGTTCATCGTGTTTCACTGTTGCAGTCATTACTCTTGGGTAGAATCTCAAAGCTGAGGATGGGTGGCTGGGCTAAATAGGATTAGGAGAGGCTATGAGGCCCTGCAGAACTGCAGTGGCAAAGCCTGCTCTGGACTTAGAGTAGAGAGGCAAGTGGTAGTGCTTTGTAAAGGTGTGCACTGAACTCAGAGTTGCAGCCTCTAAGATATCTTTGGTTGGTACTCCTCTGAGGAAGGCTGCTGCTCTGGTGGAATGAGGCCTAATGCCCTTAGGCACTGATTTGCCATGTTGAAAATAGCAAAAACGGATGCAATTGCCTATCCATTTAGAAATAGTCTGTTTTGAGATAGCCTTTCCTTGTGTTCCTGCAGCATATGACACTAAAAGTTGCTCAGTCTTTCTGAAAGCTTTAGTTCTGTCCAAGTAGAAGCGTAACTGCTTGTGTATGTCCAAAGAATGTAGAATTTTCTCACCCTTGTTCTGTGGATTTGGGTAAAAGGTAGGCAAGTGAATAGTTTGATTGAGGGCCACACTGGACACCACCTTAGACATATATGTAGAGTTTGTCCTCAGAGAAACCCTGTCTGAATGAAAAATGATGAAAGGTTCCACAGCCATGAGTGCTTGTAACTCCGAGACTCGCCTTGCAGAGGTTATTGCTAGGAGCAGAGCTGTTTTCCAGGATAAGAATTTTATATCTGCTGTTGATGCTGGCTTGAAAGGAGGCAGTGTGAGTTTTTCCAAAGCATAATTGAGGTCCCAGGCCAGAACTGGTGCTCTCCTTGGAGGCCTAATGTTTTTGGCCTCTCTGAGGTACTGCCTTATTAAAGGTTGAGAAAAGATAGGTGGTTCTGTATTATAATGGGCTGAAATGGCAGAGGCATGAATCTTAATTGATGAGAAAGAAAGGCCTTTGTTCAGCATCTCAGTTAGGTATTGTAAAATCTGAGGTATATTTGGTACAGACGTGTCAATGCCTTGTTCCTGGTTCCAAGCACAGAATCTCTTCCATTTTTCTGGATAAGATTTTCTGGTACTGGGCCTCCTGGCCTCCAAGATAACATCCATAACAGCTTTTGAAAGAGAAGTGTTCTGAATGGCTACATTATCCGCCATGCTGCCAGATTTAAGGTTCTGAGTTGGCTGTGCAGGATCTGATTGTTTTGTTGGGTCAGCAAGTGAGAAGTTTGAGGCAATATCCATGCTGGACCTTGAGACAAGCTCTTTAGGATTGGGTACCAGTGCTGGCATGCCCAGTCTGGTGCAATCAGTATCATTTTTGGCTTCTCTTGTTTGACCTTTAGGAGTACTCTGGGAAGGAGAGGCAGTGGGGGAAAAGCATATGCTGTTAGATTTTTCCAGCTGAATGATAGGGCGTCCACTTTCCATGCTTGCTTGTGATAAATCCTTGTGCAAAATCTCTGCAATTGACAGTTGTGAGGGGAGGCAAATAGATCTATGTCTGGGCATCCTCGTTTCCTTATTATCATGCTGAAGACGTGTGGATCCAGTTTCCATTCGTGGGGATCCATGAGGTTTCTGCTTAGTCCGTCTGCCACAGTATTTGTTTTTCCTGGCAGGAATTGTGCTTGCAGGTGAATTTGAAAAGCCAATGCTGTGTCCCATAAGGTCATTGCTTGTCTGCAGAGGGGGTAGGAATGTGTACCTCCCTGCTTGTTTATGTACTACATGATCATAGTGTTGTCTGTCTTTATCAGTAACTGTCCTGGATGAAGCAGGTCCTTGAAAGCTGTCAGGGCATTTTGAACAGCTAGCATCTCTTTTTGATTGATGTGAAAATGCATTTGGTTTGTAGGCCATGTGTCCTGAAAATATTTTCCTGCCATATGGGCCCCCCAGGCATAATCTGATGCATCCGTTGTCAGTGTCTGTCTGGCTGTGGGTAAACTGAATGGCAGACCCTTGTTGTGGTGACAAGCTTCTGCCCACCATCGAAACTCCTGTTGTAGGCAGGAAATGAGTGCAATTACTGTCTCCAGGCTGTGGCAATGCTGAGTCCAAACACTTTTCAGATTCCATTGTAGTTTCCTCATATGCAGTCTGGCATATGGAATTAGTAGAATGCAGGATGCCATGAAACCAAAGGCCTGCAGGATTTTCCTTGCAGATAAGTGGGTTTTTGTTGCCAATTTCTTGAAGTAAGTAGTCAGTTGCTTTTGCTTGTCTGGCATGAGATAAGCCATCTGGGCAGTTGTATTTAAGCTTGCACCCAGGAATATTATCTCTTGAGAGGGCACTAGTTTTGATTTCTTTTCGTTTACTGTGTACCTTAGGCCAATTAGTAATCTTTTTACAAATGCCAGATGCTTTAGAAGAGTGTCTTTGTTCTCTGCTTGAATTAGGCAGTCGTCCAAGTAGGGATATATTTGAATTCCTTTTTGTCTGCAAAAAGCAATTACTGGTGCCAGGCATTTTGTGAAGACCCTGGGCGCAGTAGATAAGCCAAAGGGCAGTGCAGAGAATTGGTAATGCATTGAGCCAGCTATGAATCTGAGGTATCTTCTGCAAGATTGTCTGATTGGGACATGCAGGTATGCCTCTTTTAGGTCCAAAGTTACGAGCCAAGCCCTCTTGCCCAGCATGGGCAGTAGCTGCTGTAGAGTCAACATCTTGAATTTTGGAACTTCCAGAAACGTATTTAGTATAGACAGGTCCAGTATTGGTCTCCAGGTTTTGTCCTTCCTGGGTACTAGGAAAAGTCTGGAGTAAAATCCTTACCCTGCTCTTGTTGTGGTACTTGCTGAATAGCCCTCATGTCCACGAGGGCTGTAATTTGCTTTTGTGCCTCTGCCCATTGATTGTGTGGCAGATCTGGCATGCCCTTTGACCTTGGTAGAGTGTGAAAATGGAACCTGTAGCCTTGGGACACTATGTTCAGGACCCATTTGTCTTGGGTAACCATTTGCCAATTTGATGAAAAAAGTGCTAGTTTTCCCCCTAAGGGGGCTGTCAAAAGAAAAATGCTTGGAACTGGTAGAGGAAAGTCATTGGGACTGTTTCCTGTAAGGTTGTGATTTGTCTTCTCCGCTTTTGGAGGTAGGAGTACCCCATTGTTTAGGCCTGTATGAGCCTTGGGGCTGAGATCTGCCTCTGGGACGCCTGTATCTGCCTCTTTGTGGTCTGTCTGACACTGGAAAGGGCCAATTTTTAGAAGGCCAGTTCCTGCTGAACCTGGGTGGCTGTACCTGTAAGAAATTCTTGACTGTCTGCATGGATTTTGCTTTATCCTCCATTTTTTTCAACACCTCTTCTGCTTTAGTACCAAACAAAGTATCATGCTGTAATGGTGCATCTAATAATTTTGCTTTAACATGATCAGGCAGATTCTGTTCCTTTAACCAAGCATGCCTTCTAATAACAGAACCTGTAACAGCGGCCCTGCAAGAGGTCTCCAGTGAATCATAACTACATTGCAAAGTATGCTTTCCCACATGTTCAGTTGCACGCAATAAATCCTGCAATTCCTTGTTCTCTGAACATATAGTATTTGTCAACATTTTCTGTTTAAGCAGTGACATTAAATATTGCTGATATTTAAGCATATGAAACTGACAATTTAAAGACCTTACAGCTAGGGTAGCAAGTGTAGACTTTTTTCCCCCATCTGTCTAGAGCCCTAGAATCCCTATCAGAGGGGACAGGGTTTTTTGCAGTGGAAGCTTTAACCACCTTGGGACCCTGAGATATAGTTTCGGGGTCAGCAGCAGGGTTTTTATATAGGAAGTTATGGGAATCCAGGACCCTGTAGTATCTGTCTGGCTTAGCAGGTGCAGGGGGTAAAGAGTCAGGGGACAGGCTGGACTCTGAAAATACATCATCTACAATGTCTAGAACAGGTGGAATAGCAAGGGGTCTGTGCTGAGGAAGAAGCAGAAAGTCTCTGAGCCTTTTCTTACATTCAGAATAATCTTGGCTCTCCCAGTGGAAATGCTCCCTCACAGTATGCAGGGTTTCCCCAAAAGAATAATCCTCAGGAGGAGAGGCTGAAGGAATGGATTCTTCAGCATCAGAATCCTCATAGGGAAGCATGGAGTAATCCTGTTCAGAAGAGGAATCAGAGGAAATAGATACCTGATCGGAAGAATCATACTCTGTCTTTTGCCTAGGCCTCTTATCAGGAGGGGGATGTGAGCCCCTGATCAAAGTAATTAGGTCTTCGGCCATTTTGAGCATCTGTTTTTTTAGGCATGGAAGTCTGAGTAGGAGAATGCTGTACTTGTTTCTTTGTCTTTAGAGCTGCTTTAATCTTTGTCTTTGAAGCTGAGGATGGCTTAATATATAGTTGTGTAGGTCTGAAGACACCCTCAGAAGCAGATGCCTGTTCAGCGGCTCCAGACCCATCTGAGGGAATGATTTCCGAGTGTCCAATACCTTGAGTATCCAGAGGCCCAGTCGGCTCCACGTGGGAGTCGGTAGCGGCCTGTGGCTCTGAGGTAGCAGGCGCCAGGGGCTGCGAAAGCACCTCACTGAGAACCGGTGAACCAGCGAATGGCCTAGTAGAGGCTTCATCGTCAGTTTTGGACCTCTGATGCCTATCCTTGTCCTTTTCCTTGCGTTTTTTGTAAACTCCGGTTGTTAGCTAGTCCGACGGCATTATATAATTAAATCTTCGGCCAAAGCAATGAAATGCAAAATTGAACCGATGCTTGATAGTGCATTGGTTAAATCTAGCACAAAAGCGACAGCTAGCAACGTTGTGATCAGGGCCTAGGCAAGGAATACAGTAAGAGTGAAAATCCTTATGAGGTATTTGCTTCCCACAAGAAATGCAGTTGTTAAATTTTTCTGACATCGGTCTGGAGCAAGAAAAAAGTTTCCTCAATGGGGTATTTAGCTTTAATGAAGACTTTGGTTCTGAAATTCGGATTTGAAAATCTCAGGAGTCGGCCGACCGGCACTTGTGAACTGCTTTTGCTTCGTGCACCGTGCGGCAAGAAAGACTGAAGAAAATGGCATCGGCTGCATCTTTTATATCCCTGGCGCTCTGACATTAGGGAAGAGGCGACGGCAACCGACGCCGGACCTAGACTTTGGAATTCTGGCCGACTGAGGGTAGCCTGCCAGCAGGATAACCCAAGAGTAATGACTGCAACAGTGAAACACGATGAACATCATCATATGTACACAGTAATCTGACTTTGACAAACATATGGTCAAGGAAGTAAGAATATAATTTTATGTTGCCCAACTTATAAGCAAGGGCATGGCATCCAGGTCCAAGGAAGCTGTATTTCCACTTTATTTGACCTTTATCAGACCCATCATCAAGTATAATGCCCCCTTTGGTATGTACCTTTCTGGGTACAAAGTTTCCTTACCAGGAGAATCCAGGGTATAAATATACTGCCCTATACAGATCACCATAAAAACCTCTCTTTACATTCAGTCTCTAAAACTGGCATACAAGGCATCATTGGATGCAGCTCTGATGGATCTTTTGCACATCCACAAAAAAACAACATCAAAATCAATAGATCAAAAGTTTTAAATTTTGCTTGTGACAAACTAAAACATGTTTGTGAGACAGGTATGTGTCTCAGAGGAACAACATACTGTGTAAAAGGCTCCCCATCCATGTAAAGCATAGTCCATCCATAACCATATTTAAGCATAACTTTGACCAATGGATGGCAAACTGGAAATTCACCCCAGGTCTGCCTCCAATGTCTCTGATAGACAAAGGCAGACAATAATGCCCAAATAAGAAGTTATGTACTCACCATAACATTCCATCTGAGTAGGTATCTTCATTTGTCTGCAACTTTTGGGATACGGATCCGATCTCGGATCCAAGCCGGCAACTTCTACCACAGCATAGATCCGAGCTCCTAGCTCCTCCCCTTACCCATAATCCCCTGCCTACCCTGACTGACCTCAGATCAAGTTTGCCCCATAGCACAGCTGATAAAAGTGTCCCAAAGGGAACAGATGCCAAGAACCTCAAGAACGATCATTTTGGTCATGGGGAAGGAGGGGGGGGATGGTTGCAGACAAATGAAGATACCTACTCCGATGGAACGTTATGGTGAGTACATAACTTCTTAAATCTGAAGTAGGGACTTCATTTGTCAGCAACCTTTGGGACACAGTCCCCAGCTACCTAAATCTTGGGTGGCCTTCATGGAAGGATATTCCGGAGCACCGCAGAGCCAAAGGACGCCCTACCTCGGGAGACAACATCTATTTTATAGTGGCTGATAAAGGTGTGAGATGAAGCCCAAGTGGCTGCGGAACAAATGTCATCCAAGGGAACCCTAGCTTGAAAGGCCGCCGATGTGGCAACGGCCCTAGTAGAATGAGCATGGACTCCTTGAGGTGCAGGCCTTCCCGAGTTCTGATATGCTAAGAGAATACAACTCAAGATCCATCGAGAGAGAGAAACTTTAGAAACTGGCTTTCCGAAATTACTTTTGGCAAAGGAGATAAACAACTGATCGGACTGCCTATGATCAGCAGTTCTATGAATATAAAAACGTAGTTGTCTGTGTACGTCTAAGGAATGCAGCTTGTACTCTCCTTTGTTTTGAAAGTTGGGGAAAAACACTGGGAGATTGATAGATTGATTAATTAATGTTCGCTTCTGAAGATACCTTAGGTAGGAAGGACGGATTGATCCTGATGTAAACCCTATCCGGGTGAAAGAACAAATATGGTGGTTTGACACAAAGAGCTTGCAATTCCGATACTCTTTTGGCTGAAGTTATGGCCACCAAAAAGGCTGTCTTCCAAGAGAGAAATTTGAGATCAACCGTGGCCGCCGGTTCGAAAGGGGGACCAGTCAAGGCCTGTAAGACTAGGGATAAATCCCATGGAGGTACCACCTCTTTGACTGGAGGCCTAAGGTACCCTTGAGGAAGGTCTTACACAGTTTGGAAGCGATAAGAGGGCCAGACTCTTGCCCCACGTGATAGTATGAGATTGCTGCAAGTTGTACCTTGACTGTGGAAGAACTAACCCCCTGGTGAAAGAGAGAGGTTAGAAAATCTAGAACCGATGCTATCGGGGCCGTAAAAGGGTCTAAACAACGGTGTTCTGCCCAAATGGAGAAGCGTTTCCACTTACTCCGATAAACCCTCCTGGTGGAAGGCTTGTGAGCTGCTACAAGAATGGCTTTGACAGGTGATGAGATCCCGGGAGTCCTTATGAGGAGTGGAACTGGAGCAACTAAGCCGTCAGCTTGAGGTTGACCAGGTTCGGAGTCGGAAGATCGAGAGGGTGAGAAATGAGATCCGGGAGGGGATCCAGAATCCATGGTGGATACACTAGGTGAGACCATAGGTAAGGGAACCACGTCTGACGAGGCCAGAATGGGGCAATGAGGATCATCTTGCTCCCCAACTGACTGGCTTTCTGCAATAATTTCAACATCAGAGGAAGAGGAGGGTAAGCATAAAGCAGACTGGGAGGCCAAGCATGAACTAGAGAGTCTCTCGGGGACTCCCCCGGAGGGGGGATCAGAGCGAAGTAATCGTTGCATTTGGTATTTGAAGGAGAGGCAAAAAGATCGCAACAAGGTTGCCCCCATCGGGCAAATACTTGCTCTGCAACTCGAGGGTTGAGAGACCATTCGTAAGGAGTCAGGATAGTACGACTGAGCCTGTCCGCTAGAATGTTGGACCGTCCCGGAATGTGCGTTGCTATGAGAAAGCGGTTGGTGGAAATCGCCCATTCCCACACTCTCATGGCCTCGCGGCAAAGGGGGTAAGACCTGGTTCCCCCCTGTTTGTTGATGTACCAGACGACTGACATGTTGTCTGTCTGTACTGCAATCGTCCCTACCGGGAGAGAGCTGTGTAGTGCCTGCAACGTCAAAAGCACCGCCCTCATCTCTAGGACGTTGATATGCAAAGAGGTCTCTACATCGTTCCACATGCCTTGGACTGTCCTGCCTGAAAAATGCCCCCCACCCCAGGCGAGAAGCGTCCGTGGTCACTGTGTCGACTGGCGGTGGTAGTGAGAAGGGACATCCCGTGTGGAGATTGGGGGACTGGAGCCACCACACGAGTGACTTTCTGCAAACCTTGCTTAAGGAAATGGGATGAGACAGGGGGTTGCGAGACAGGGACCATTGTACCTGGAGGGTCCACTGCAGGACCCTCATGTTCAACCAGGCCAATGGCAGCAGAGGGATTGCAGCCGCCATAGATCCTAAAGCCCTCAGGACCAATTCTGCCGAAGGAGTTTGCAGTTGAAGGATGGCCTGCACGTGCAACATCAGGTTCCGAAGCCGATCTGGAGTCAAGAACGCAAGCATCTGTCTGGAATCCAGTCTCGCCCCTATAAAATCCAACACCTGTGTAGGGATCAGAGAGGATTTGGTCATGTTGATGGTTAATCCTAATAGTGGAGCCAGACTGAGGAAATAATCCCTGCATGAACAAAGTAGATGCCTTGTTGGGGCCGTAAGGAGCCAGTCGTCCAGGTATGGAAAGACCTGAATTCCCTGGAGTCTCAGGTGGGCCGCTATTATCACCAGGACTTTGGTGAACACCCTGGGGGCTGAGGTGAGGCCGAAGGGGAGGGCCCTGAATTGAAAGTGACTGGCTCCCAGCCGGAAGCGGAGAAACCTCCTGGAACGCCTGTCCACTAGAATGTGATAGTATGCATCCTTGAGGTCTATGGAGCACATCCAGTCACCCTCCCGCAATAAGGGGAGGACGGATTGCAACGTGACAATTCAGAACTTTTCTTTGGGTACCGCCAGGTTTAGGAGAGAGAGGTCGAGGATGGACCTCAAGTCCCCCGTCTTTTTTGGCACCAGAAAGAACCTGGAGTAAAACCCTGATCCGATTTGATCTGGGGGGACGGGCTGGATGGCTCTTTTTTGCAGAAGCTGCTGAATTTCTGCAGCAGCCGCCTCCCTCTGACTGGGTGGTACGTCGGGGAGGCCTCTGATTCTGGGGGTTACGATAAAGGGAATTTGGTAACCTCTGGATATAATACGAAGCACCCAGCAATCCGTTGTTATGGACTCCCACATTGCTAGGTGCCTCAAAAAACGCTCCCCGACTGCCTCCAGAGTGGAGCAGCCGGGTAACCCCTCAGGAGTTCTGCGTGGGCCTCTCAGAGAATGGTTCTCTGGACCCAAAATTCCTGGGACCCCCTCTGCCTCTGGGGTGGCTTCCCTCCCTGTCCTCCTCTGCCACGAGAGGACTGGTTGTCCTGAGCAGACTGGGATTGATGCGATTTTCGGAACCACATCTTCTTCTGACCCTTTTGGTTCTTGGAAAAGGACCTCTGAGGCGCAGAGAAGCGGACTCCGACAGCAGACAATGTCTTCCCGTCTTTCTCGCTCTGGACAAGAGTGTCGCGAATGGTTTTGTCGAACAGTGCAGAACCATCAAAAGGGGCATTCGCGAATGGCGCCTTAAAGGGTTCCGAGAAGTCACAGTGACGGAGCCAGGCCTGTCTCCTCATGACAAGCCCGACTCCGCCTGCTCTAGCGGCTCCCTCCGTAGCATGAGACAACAGCCGCATAGAGGTGTTAGAAATAGAGCGGAGGGTAGCCATTCGGGAGGAGTACAGATCCTTGTCTCCCTCCGACATGGAACCTGGGGGGGAAGCAGCGTATTCCTTAATTAGATCCCGCTGCATCCGAATAATGTGTGACATATAGTTCAAGGCCCTCAGAGAGAAGGTCGCTGAACTGAAGGCCCGCTTCCCAAGACGGTCCATCGCGCGAGACTCCTTGCTCGGAGGATGAACCGTGAGGCTCTCCTGAGCCAACTCTTTCTTGGTGGCTGCAGCCACCAACATGGCATCCACAGGGGGACCTCTGCTCCAGTGTGACCTCTCTGCAGGGGGGCTCAAAATTTTGTCCGGGCGCTTGGGGATTGGCTCTACGGTGTCCGGTTCCTTCCAAGCCCTAGTGGATATGAGATCCACCAAGGCGTCGGTTGGAGGGGACACCCAAGAGGTAGATGGTCCTGCCTCAAACGCCTCAAGGAATACGGACTCATCAGAGGAAGCCTTGGGGGCAGACCACCCACCCCTGATTTTGAGCATTTCCATGATGTCTCCGAAGGAGACATCCTCGGGGGGTGACCTAGGGGAGCCTTCCCCTTCATCTAAGTCCATATCTTCGGAGAGACTCTCAGGGGAGTCTATGTGTCTCCTCTTGCACTTTGCCTTGTGAGGAACCTCCTCGGGGGGGCTGTCCGAGGAGTCCTCACGGGCTGTATCTTGTTCCACTAGAACTCCTAGAGGCGCTGAGGTAGGCTGCCCCGAGGGCCGGATGAGGGGAGCCAGGGCCAGATGAGAAGGAGTGCGGGAGGGAGCCGAAGCCAGGACCGGAGGCCTGGAAGCACTCGACAGTGCCCTCTCCACCGCAGCGAAAGCCGAGGGGGAGCCGCTCTCTGACGGATCCGAGACCCGACTCTCACTCGGATCCGAAGCGGGGATCAGTCCCGGCACCGAGAAGTCGGATCCGAGGGACCAGTGTGCTCCGACCGGGACGGAGCCAAAAGCACACCGAATCCCTCGGATCCGAAGCTCGGCCCACGGCTCCGAGAGGTCGGATCCGACAAACTCGAGGGAGCCAACGTGCCCAGCATGGTCGGCTCCGACCCCCGGATCCAACGTGGCTCGGCTCCGAGCACTCCGAACCCAGAATGCGGGTCAGAGAAGGAGCAATAGGGGCGAAAAAAGGGGTTGAGCTCCCCCCCGGAGGGGGGGAGGCAAGAGCACTCCCATCTGCATCTGGGCCTGGATGAATCTCCTCATCATCCGGTCCATGTCCGCATCTGACATGCTAAAGGTGGACCTCGAAGAGGCCACCGAGACCGACCTGGAGTGTCGCCTCGATGACCTCGATGGGGACCGGGTCACCTCCTCCTCGGGTCCCGGGGAGAAACAAGGGGATCGGATCCGAGGAGGAGGAGACCGAGAAGACCTGGACGGAGAAGCCCTCTTGGCGGGCGGGGCCGATGAAGAGTCCTCGGCCCGCCGCTTAAGGTGCTTCTCCCTCCGCTTCTCTTTCCTGGACTCCCTATCCTCCGGAGCCGAAGTGGGAGGTTGAGTCCCGGTCGGACGAAGGGAGGCAGGAGTGACCGCTACCGGGGTAGTGGTCACGAGTACGGAGGCGAAGCAGAGTCCGGGGGTAAATGGCCCGCCAGAACCAGCTTCGACCTCCGATCCTTAAGTGCCCTGGGGTTGAACGCAGCGCAAATCTCGCAACCCGAAGAGAGGTGTTCAACCCCAAGGCACCTAACGCACCGAGTGTGGCCATCAGCCGGTGAAAGCTTGTGACCACACTCGATGCATTTAGAAAAAATGGCTTTAGGGGCCTCCGACATAACTAAAGTAAAGCACACTCACTAGGCCCCTACACTCAAGACACACACACATGCTACGACCAGCGGGGAGGGAGGAAAAATTTAAATTAAAATTTAAGCTAAGTAAGCTAAAAATAAGAAGTTTTAGCGTTAAGGGTAAACCTAACACGCACACACAACCACTCAATCAGAATAAGAAGAAAAAACTTTTTTTTTTTTCTCACAAAATCGCCAAGAGCTCTGGAATCTAGCTGTTGCTTGAAGAGAGGCAAACTAGATCTGAGGTCAGTCAGAGTAGGCAGGGGATTATGGGTAAGGGGAAGAGCTAGGAGCTCGGATCTATGCTGTGGTAGAAGTTGCCGGCTCGGATCCGAGATCGGATCCGTATCCCAAAGGTTGCTGACAAATGAAGTCCCTATTTCAGATCTAACATTTCCCCACATAACCTCTAGAAACCTCCTAATATGCCCCCTACTAATAACCACCCATGATACATAGGGACGCAACTGGTTGAGTTGCATGGCTAGGCTTATAAAAGGCCCCAGTGGTAATTAGCCTACTATATACCTATAAAACTAGGAGCCTGTATGTCTAATACCTGTAGAGGATCTCTATAGTTACTGTTCTTGTTATAGGCATTTATAGGTTTTCCAAGCTCTTTCTACTTTCTGTTGCCCAAGTTGGTATGATGAAAGTTTCTGCCCTTTACAGAGTTAAAAAAAAATAGCTGTTTAACAGCAATCCTTCTTTAACATACTACATGGATATTATCTTATTTTTCCTTCAGCGCTCTACATGTTTCTTCTCTTCTTTTTCTTCTATGAGATTTCCCATCTTCTGCAATAACCCCTTATTACTTTACCCCAATGTCTTTCTCTCTCTCTCACTTCTAACGTACAATCACTAGCTACACCTTCTGAAGAAATTTCTATCTTCTCAATAACTCTTAAATCTGATCTACTACCCATTCCTTAAATTCTTCCCTTTTTAACAGATAAACAAAAAAGTGTCAATATCTCATTTTTACATCATTACTCAGCATTGTTCTCTTTCTTTTAATTGGTGTATAATCTAATACAGTTATTGAATATTTCTCAAAAGTTTTAATTAAACACACTTCCTTGAGAAATATAACTTGTATCCAGTCAAGCCCAAGTTATTCTATAAACACACAAATTATGTTGGGAGTTTCTGTTAATGAATTAACATACCGTAACGCCAAAAAGTGAAGTGGTACAAAAACAACTAAACTCCACAAGAGGTATCGCTAGCAGTCAGCACCCGGATCTCTCCTTTACTTTAATAAAGCCACTTTATTAAAACCAAAAATAAATATAACAAATTGATTAAGCACATATTAGTACTTCATCAGAATCACATTCCTACAAGGAACTCTTCTTTCTATATCTGAAAAGGCCGCTAATTAATTAGCCATTGTGAAAGAAAGAACATTCTTAAAGAGACAGTGCATTTAAATAATTAAGCAAACCTAAATATAAAACTACTTTAAAAATTACAAAAATAGTATTAAAAACACTTCAATCAATTATAAAGAATTATTTAAAACATGTTCTCATATTCAATAAGGGTTGGAAAGAAATGTTTTCATTTATACCGGAAACCTGGGAAGCATGTAGTCGAAGCTGCCATTTAACTTCCTTTTCTTCTAACCTAGTCTTGATGTCCCCTCTCCTGGAATTAAACTTGATCTGCTCTAAGATACCAAAACCAAACTTTTTCAAAATAATTAACATCTTTCATATCAAATACTGTCACACAGTTTTGCAGAAATCTATTCGGCTTTTGTTTTATTACCCCTTCTAGGTTCCCCTGATACATCCTTGCTATTGCAAATCAGGTTCCATTACCCACCCACAAATATTCCCAGCTGAAAGCGTATTATTTTCCCCTAGTTTGCTATGCTCTCTTAAGTAAACTAAACTGTACATGGCTGTATTAGCTTAAAGATTTGCCTATAAGCATAAACTAAGGAAATTTTACTTACTCTGGAGAAATCTAGAATGGGTTTCTATTGGGCCCTCTTTCGTGAGTGCCAGAAAATCTAGAATAAAATTCAACCACAGCCTAAGTACTGGTTTTGTCCCTGCTGAATGGAACAGTCATTCCCCTTCATAAAGGGGGTACAGCAACAGACCCATAATCTTAGCCAGCCTTATCTGTAAGGCCATGGAATGAATCATCATGGACGTGGAGAAATTAAAAAGAGAAAGACCTTACAAATAAGGATATAGGTGATCTCCAAAGCCATGACCAAACACAGTTTGGTTTTGTCAAAGGCAGGTCATGCCTGTTAAACCTGGCGGACTTCTTTGAAAACATCACCACAGCCACAGACGAAGGCAAATCTATGCATACAGCCTACCTTGACTTAGCCAAGTCCTTCAACACAATCCCACATTCAGGTATCATTGATAAACTTTCCCAGTTGAATATTAACCTTTAAGTCACCAGGTGGTTCCTAACTGGCTCACTGACAGATCACACTCAGTCAAAATTGGGGACTTTATCTCAACCAGCAGACCTGTCACCAGTGGTGTTCCACAGGAGTCAGTGCTGTGGCCCCTATTGTTTGGAATATACTTCTCAGAAGTTTAGGCCAAAACAGAGGGGCTATGGCTGACTATGTTTGCTGATGACTGCAAATTAGGTGCAATCAATGAATTCCCAAACAATGTCAATATACTTCAAGAGGAAAGATGAAAACACCACGCCACAGCTGTAAAAATCTCAGATAAATCCACGATTTAATAAAAGGTAAGCGCTTTCACACTAATTCGTGCTTCTTCAGACCATACATAAAAAGAAGAGAAAAAACAACTCCTATTAAATAAATTACATCAAGACAGTTAATCAATGAAGGCCAACAAACAATTAAAAACAACTAAGAACAAATCAATTACTATTTAAAGAGCCTACTCTCTTTCAGCACAGGTTTAATGGAGGTCCTACCATTGATACCAGTTAATGTTTCTGCTTGTAAGTGAATAATCCAGTCAAGCTCTCGTCCTTCAGTATAATTCCTAAAATCACCACCATGCACACTGCCCATAACCATGTCTACAACCCTAAACCCAAAAATATGGTTGATACCATAATCGGCACAATGTTTAGCCAAAGCACTGTGCATGTCTTGTCTACTGATGCTATACAGATGTTCCCTTATCTGCTCCATGAGGGACAGATTAGTATTCCCTAAGAAGAAACAACTACAGATTCTACAACTAGCCAGATAAACAAGGTCCTTACTCCTACAGTTAGCATGTACTTTAAACTTAAACACTTCACCAGTAGAAGGATGAGTGAAATCTACACTAGTGTCTATATAAGAGCAGTATCTACAATGCATACATCTCATGGTGCCAGTATAAACAATATTAGCACCTACCTGAGGTCTATTTTTATAGCATAATTGTCTTTTAAAACTCTTCTTATTTTTAAAAGAAAAACTGGGTGTAGCCCCTACTATATCCTTTAATATTGCATCTAAATGCAAAATAGACCAATTATCCTTGATAACATTTAAAACACTACTCACATCACTGATGTAGTATAAAGAGACAGAAACACCATTACGTGTATGCATTCCTCCAGTGCCACTACTATCAAAATTAGCCAAACTAGACTGATCAGAATATAAGGGTCGAGCCCTATCATCTCGCTGTCGAGTACTCTCATCCAATGCTTTATCAACTTCAGATCTCTTGTAACCTCTATGTAAAAAATCCTCACTCAACCTAGCTGTATCACGAAAAAAACAACTCATCTCTAGTAAGTCGAGAGATACGCATGCCTTGGCCTTTAACAACGTTTCTAAATATGTGGCGAGGATGCATACTACTGCGGTGCAACATGGTATTCTTCCTACAGTCTTTTCTAAACAGAGTGGTAATAAGTTTACCTTGGTTGTCAACCAAAAGTTTGACATCCAAATAATCAATTTCTTGAGATGAATACCTATAAGTAAATCTCAAGAAAGGAACAGTTCTATTCACATAGCCAATAAATTCTAACAAACTAGTCTCACTACCATGCCAAACCAAAAAAAGGTCATCCACGAACCTCTTGTAAACTTTTATATGATTCATATATTATAGAACGCAAAACATGTTCAATCTCCCACTGAGCCATTACAATGTAGGCGTAACTATTGGCACAACTGGTGCCCATAGCCAGGCCAACCTTCTGTAAAAAAATAACTGGTCATCATACAAAAAGAGGTTATTTTCAAGGACAACCTCTAAAAAAGGTAAGTCAAATCAGCCTGTTCCACCATCATATCTTTCCTTAATAAAAACTCCTTAACCATGTCAACGCCTAAACCATGTGGTATACTAAAGAGTGACACAACATCTAAGCAAACCAAGAAACACCTATCACCAAAGACAATATCTTTGGTTGCGATGTATAACTGCTGCAAAAACTGTTTACTGTCACTAAGCACCTGGATTTACCATACAATAGGGGCCTCAACTTCTTCTCCACATATAAAGAAAAGGGTTCCGCCAGCCAACCACCGCCAGAAACAATGAGGGGAAAGGGTGGACTGACGGGATATCCTTATGTATTTTCGGCAATGCCTGAAACACTGGTATCGTAGGAAACTCCACTAACAAAAAATCATATAGCTCCTTAGTAATAACATGACTACTAAGGCAATCATGAATAACAGACATAATCTCTGTCAACCTTTGTGTAGACGTTACAATCATTCAACATTAATACAATCCTAGAGTTATAGAATGAATAATCCATCAAAACTATTGCACTTTATCGGCGGGTTTAATAATCAGAGATGCATCATTCCGTAGTTCAAAGAGAGCACGTCTCTCATCAGCATTAATATTAAAAAATTCATTTCGAGCATGCCCATTATGATAAACATTGAATAAATCACATTCACATTTCTTCACAAAAATTTCAAGCACAGAACTAAGTGCAGGTTGAAACGTACTAAGTTTCCTCAATCCATCATAACCAGTACATACTGCTGTCCCGGAACTAGGAAACCTCATTTTAAGCATGAGTTGGCGTGCAAATAATCTAATGTCTATAATAGTCTGACTGAAATCAGAAGACTGAGCCGGAATGAAATTCAGGCCTCGTTGTAAAAGAGTATACTGTGCTTTGGACAAAGTCTTACTAGACAAATTGAAAATTAACCAGTCCTCGGTTCTTTCCACATCTTTTTCAAGGTCTACATTCAAGAATCATCGTTTACTCACTGTTGTTTCCTGCCGAGACTCACTGAGCGTTGAAGGTGTTGTATTGCCTTTTGTCGAATGGGCAACGGTTGATCTAAGGGGAAACACCCATTCATATCCTGATTAGGATTCACCTTAGGTCGTACATCATGCATCGCTGAAACAGACACAGAATTTAAAGGAGCCACAGTTTTATTATGGTTAGTAGAGGGAAGGGCGGAAGTAACTAGCCTATGTGACTCAATATTAGTAACAGCAGGCGGGTCAGATAAAACTCTCATCGAGTCAGTAACAGAAGTACTAACAGAATTCATTGTCGAACTATCATTATTGAAACTGGCAGATGTAACTTGCTCAGTCATAGAATCTTCCCTAGACCAGGTAAATACCTGACCTCTTGAGAAGTCATTAATATCTCTAGACAACTTTTTAGACTTCTGTAACTTAATGCGCTGTTCATAGGACGAGACACTATCCATAACCATATCGGCTTTCACAGCAAACACATAACGATACAACCGCATCAGATCTTTGTATTTAGCAGTTACTGTCTCTTTCAACTCAATCTCAATAGGCTTGAAAAAGTCAATAAGTAAATGTAGATAGTTAAAACGAAGCTCAATGTTGAGCTGCTGCCACTTACGTAAAAGTTCAGGGTAAGTCGACCCATATGTAGGCATGACGAGTACTCACAATCCTCTAGGAATGACCCTATGAAACAATCACGCCTCAAAGTGAAGTCGCTGCCACTGCAGCCACTTCGGTTTATACATGTCATTTTCCAAGTCTCAAACAGCATCAGCCAAACTTGCCGGGTTAACACTGGTAGCAGCCCCTAGCGTATTCTCTCCTGATACCGCCAATAAAGGATTGGACACATCAGAAAAAAGCCTACAAAACCTGTCATCTTCAATGATAGCATTATCAATACTTCAAAAAACAAGTAATCTCCGTGGTATCCCCGAAGTCTCAAAACAACCCACTAAAGTGTAGTGGGTCTAAAAACAAAACAGTGTAAGAAACTTCTGTGTGGAAGATTTTCAGTCCATATATTTCTAGTTAATCACTGTATATTAATCAGATCAGACAATAGTAGCAGAAGTAGCGAACGTAAACTCGTCAAGTCAAAAAGTAATAATAGAAAATATATAATTCTACAGCATTACTAAGTATTCAAAAGTAATCCAAGCAAGGCAGGCAGTCTGTTTCCAGTCGAAAATCCTTTATTAAGTACACAGACAAGCGATCCAAGTAAAACAAAAATAGAGTAATAATTTCCTCACAAGCTTTCTAAATATATATATACTTTTTATCAGGCATGGGAGTGGTTTATTGTGCTGTAAAACAAAGTGTTATTGGTACACATGTTAAATGCACATCCCTTCCCCCATCAGTGTGACATTCCAGCTGGTCCTGTCCTACCTAGTAGCTGTCATAATAATATAGAGCCCTAATGTACTTTAATGGTACATCTTATTTAACCAAATTATTAAGTAGATTATTAAGTCTGTGATTTTATACAAGACAATATACTACATGGCTGGAAATATATCAACCTTAGTTCATTTTGCGATCAAAAATTATATATATAAATATATACATATAGATTTTGCATGTAAAAATCAGTTTCTATTTTCATAACCTATTGTTAACAAAGATCGCTTTCGTCCTTCTAGACTTCTTCAGGTCTGTGTACAAGAACCCTAAAAACCTATATAATTGTATAATTATTTAGTATTATTATTACCATCATTTTGAATAAAGTGGAAAAAAAGAGAACCAGAAAAATATATATATATAAATAAATAAAAAAAATATATATAAAAATAAAAAAAATATATATGTATGATGATGGAAACAAAATATACACTTAAATTTCAAATGATTTAAAATGGTATTTAAAACCAATTTGTAGAAAAAAATAAAATACAATTAATCATGTAAACAATGTGGCAATTTTCTAAGTTCCAGTGCACTTTTAATTGAACAGTAGTAGTTTAGTCCAGGCTTTCTAAAAGAGTTCAGCTTTAATTGCCACATGAGTTCATGTTTCTCCAGAATATTCAGGATGTCTCCTTCAAGATCACCCATGTCTATGCGATCCAGGATCTGGAACTTAAAACCTGTGTGTCTTTTATGAAGAGAAAGGTGTTTGGCTAGTGCATTATTTTTACATCCAGAGCGGATTTCTGACAGATGACATGAAATCCTTCGCTTGAGTTTATTTACAGTCTTGCCCACATAGAATGCATCACATTCATTGCACTGTGCCCTGTAAATTACTTTTTTTAGTGTTACAGTCACCCCCTGCACTGGTTTGAATGATCTTCTTTAAACAAGGGCAATAAAAACTACCCCCTGCACTGGTTTTAATGATCTTCTTTAAACAAGGGCAATAAAAACTATCACCTTGCTGTATAAATATACAAAATGTACAATTAGTTTCACATCTTTTATTGTTTTTCTCACATGGTCTAGGTTTAAATTCAACAAAACTTCTAATATTCCTGGCCTTCCTATAAACAAATGATGGGGCTTCACCTAAGCTGTTAATCAGAAAAGGGTTTCCTGTGACAATGTCCCAGTTTTCTTCAATAACATTTTTGATACTGTGATAATCCAAAGTGTAGGTCAGGATGCAGCTATTTTTGCATTTGTTATTCTCTGTGGGATTACTTAACATTTTTCTACTGGGGAGGTTGAGTGAAGGTGCTTCAGTCCTTTTCAGTTCTATAATGGGTTCCAGGATGTTTTTTAACATCTGACTTTCATAGCCTCTCACTAGAAAATCATTCTCTAAATTGTTCAGGTTTCTCAAAAATGGTTCCATCTCTGTGGTAATTCGAGCTAATCTATAGCCTTGGGATTTCACTACATTATACTTGTTTTTTGTAGGATGTAGACTTTTACTGTGGAGTAATAAGTTAACCCTCGTTGGTTTTCCGAATAGATCAGTGGTTATTCCATAACCGCTCCATCTAAAGCAGAGTTACTTTCATTCTTATCAGCCATGTCCCAAGGGATAGTAGAAGAACCAAGGAAATATATCAAAAAAGCAACACTCCCAAGGGCAAGTGGTGTAAACCAACAAAATGCAAATCTGAATAAAAGATGAAAACACCACGCCACAGCTGTAAAAATCTCAGATAAATCCACGATTTAATAAAAAGTAAGCACTTTCACACTAATTCATGCTTCTTCAGACTATACATAAAAAGAAGAGAAAAAACAACTCTCATTAAATAAATTACATCAAGACAGTTAACCAATGAAGGCCAACAAACAATTAAAAACAACTAAGAACAAATCAATTACTATTTAAAGAGCCTACGCTCTTTCAGCACAGGTTTATTGGAGGTCCTACCACTGATACCAGGTAATTTTTCAGCTTGTAAGCGAATAATCCAGTCAAGCTCTCGTCCTTCAGTATAATTCCTAAAATCACCACCACGCACACTACCCCTAACCATCTCTACAACCCTAAATCCAAAAATATGGTTGATACCATAATCGGCACAATGTTTAGCCAAAGCACTGTGTGTGTCTTGCCTACTGATGCTATACAGATGTTCCCTTATCCGCTCCATTAGGGACCGATTTGTTTTCCCTATGTAGAAACAACTACAGATTCTACAACTAGCCAGATAAACAAGGTCCCTATTCCTACAATACCGGTGTTTCAGGCATTGCCGAAAATACATAAGGATCCCGTCAGTCCACCCTTTTGCCCCATTGTTTCCGGCGGTGGTTGGCTGACGGAACCCTTTTCCTTATATGTGGAGAAGAAGTTGAGGCTCCTATTGTATGGTGAAATCCAGGTGCTTAGTGACAGTAAACAGTTTTTGCAGCACTTATACATCGCAACCAAAGATATTGTCTGTGGTGATAGGTGTTTCTTGGTTTGCTTAGATGTTGTGTCACTCTTTACTAGTATACCACATGGTTTAGGCGTTGACATGGTTAAGGAGTTTTTATTAAGGAAAGATATGATGGTGGGACAGGCCTATTTGACTTGCCTTTTTTTAGAGGTTGTCCTTGAAAATAACCTCTTTTTGTATGACGACCAGTTATTTTTACAGAACGTTGGCGTGGCTATGGGCATCAGTTGTGCCTATAGCTATGCCAACATTGTAATGGCTCAGTGGGAGATTGAACATGTTTTGCATTCTATATATATGAATCATATAAAAGTTTACAAGAGGTTCATGGATGACCTTTTTTTGGTTTGCATGGTAGTGAGACTAGTTTGTTAGAATTTACTGGCTATGTGAATAGAACTGTTCCTTTTTTGAGATTTACTTATAGGTATTCAAGAAATTGATTATTTGGATGCCAAACTTTTGGTTGACAACCACGGTAAACGTATTACCACTCAGTTTAGAAAAGACTGTAGGAAGAATACCATGTTGCACCGCAGTAGTATGCATCCTCGCCACATATTTAGGAATGTTATTAAAGGCCAAGGCATGCGTATCTCTCGACTTACTAGAGATGAGTTGTTTTTTTCGTGATACAGCTAGGTTGAGTGAGGATTTTTTACACAGAGGTTACAAGAGATCTGAAGTTGATAAAGCATTGGATGAGAGTACTCGACAGCGAGATGATAGGGCTCGACCCTTATATTCTGATCAGTCTAGTTTGGCTAATTTTGATAGTAGTGGCACTGGAGGAATGCATACACGTAATGATGTTTCTGTCTCTTTATACTACACCAGTGATGTGAGTAGTGTTTTAAATGTTATCAAGGATAATTGGTCTAATTTTGCGTTTAGATGCAACATTAAAGGATATAGTAGGGGCTACACCCAGTTTTACTTTTAAAAATAAGAAGAGTCTTAAACAACAATTATGCTATAAAAATAGACCTCAAGTAGGTGCTAATATTGTTTATACTGGCACCATGAGATGTATGCATTGTAGATACTGCTCTTATATAGACATGAGTGTAGATTTCACTCATCCTTCTACTGGTGAAGTGTTTAAGTTTAAAGTACATGCTACCTGTAGGAGTAGGGACCTTGTTTATCTGGCTAGTTGTAGAATCTGTAGTTGTTTCTACATAGGAAAAACTAATCGGTCCCTCATGGAGCGGATAAGGGAACATCTGTATAGCATCAGTAGACAAGACATGCACAGTGCTTTGGCTAAACATTGTGCCAATTATGGTATCAGCCATATTTTTGGGTTTAGGGTTGTAGAGATGGTTAGGGGTAGTGTGCGTGGTGGTGATTTTAGGAATTATACTGAAGGATGAGAGCTTGACTGGATTATTTGCTTACAAGCTGAGAAATTACCTGGTATCAATGGTAGGACCTCCATTAAACCTGTGCTGAAAGAGCGTAGGCTCTTTAAATAGTAATTGATTTGTTCTTAGTTGTTTTTAATTGTTTGTTGGCCTTCATTGGTTAACTGTCTTGATGTAATTTATTTACTGGGGAGTTGTTTTTTCTCTTCTTTTTATGTATGGTCTGAAGAAGCACAAATTAGTGTGAAAGCGCTTACCTTTTATTAAATCGTGGATTTATCTGAGATTTTTACAGCTATGGCGTGGTGTTTTCATCTTTTATTCAGATTTGCATTTTGTTGGTTTACACCATTTGCCCTTGGGAGTGTTGCTTTTCTGATATTCTTCAAGAGGGACTTACACAAATCAATGACTGCTGCCAAAGCCTTGGACTCAAACTCAGTGCTAAAAATGCATTATCCTCCTCTTTGGTAAAAATGATATCCCTGCAGACTATCACATAAATAATATCCTAACTAACAACTCAGTAGTGAGAGACTTGGGAAGGCAAGTTGACTGTAGCCTAAACTGTGACCACCATGTGTCTATAGTGGCAAGGAAAGCATTCTACACTTCATTAGCAAGGGCATTTCTTCAAGAGTGAAAGAGGTCATAACTCCCCTGTACTCGACCCTCATCAGTCAATAACTGAGTACAATGCTCCCTTTGGTATGTACCTTAACAGGCACCTGCAGCAACTTGACAGACCTCAGAGATTTCTAAACAAGAAAATTCAGGGTCTCCAGCATATGTCATACAGTGACAGAGACTGAAGTCACTGTCACTGTACTCAATAGCATACAGACTACTTGGAGGAGACTTGTGCCTGGCCTACAAAGTAATCTCGGATCCAAACCTGATGGAAATATTGCACATCTGCAAGTCAAATGGGACAAGGGTCACTCGCTCCAGGGACCTTAACCTGGCCTGCGACATAAATAGGACCTACAGGAGAGACAGATACGTCTCTCAAAGGTTGCCAGTCTTCTGGAATAGGCTACCAATTCACATCAAACCAAGCCCCTCTATGACCCTGTTTATGCGTAGCCTGGATAACTGGATGGAAAATCGTAAATTCCTGCCAGGGATTTCACCCATGACCCTCCTAGATATGGGCAGTCGTTGCTAAGATCTTGAGTTTTGGCAAGATCCTTTATATTGCTTTTCTCTAATTATTATATTATATTATATTAGGGTACACAGCTAGGCTTAATTATTTATTATTTATTTACATTTGTTGACCTGGAATGTCCGACTGGACGCAGGTCCACTTTCAGCGGAGGCCCGGGGAGAAAAGCTCCACAAATTAAAATATTACAGACATAGTTACAGATGAAGAATCCTAGCAATTAAAATATTACAAACATAAGTTACAGATGAAGAACATAGTACATTCAGTAGATAACTAGCATCTGTTCTATCCACGAAGTCATAGCAGATATTAACAATTGTTACAGTAAGAAGTTACTGCCATATAATAAGTAGATAGGCATGGAAGTATCAGAGCTTGCTGTAATCAAAGGTAGTTTGTGGGGTGGGAGAGAGGTAGAGGGTAGATGGAGTGGGAGAAGTTAGAGGGGAGAGTTACAAGGGCATAGCCAGCATGTTTTAGGTGCACTTTAAGTAAAGCTTTGAAGTGGGTGCATGATGGTAGAGAGGTTATTGTGGGGGGGAGGGTGTTCCATAATTTGGCTATAGCGCTGGAGAATAGTGCTTCTCCAGCAGTGTTATTGGCTCTAGTAACCTGTAATTGATTTTTGTTGCTGGATCGTAGTGGTCTAGTGGTGAGATAGGGTTAGAGTAGATACGGGAGGAATGGGACCTTTACAGGATGGTTAACCAGTTTGTGGGTGAGTGTGAGTTGATACCATTGAAGGAGGTGAGGGAGTTCTAGCCAGCCTAGTTCAGTAAGTGAGAGACAGTGGTGACTGTGGTAGGATGCCCCTGTCTGGCGATTTTGTTGTAGCATGTCTCGAGTTTATTTAGATTGCATTGCCTTAGGTTGGTATATATTGGAAAGGCATAAAGTAGGGTGAAGATAAGGTGCGAATTTGCAAATGAAATCTTAGCTGCTTTGGTGAGGAGTTGCTTATTTCTGTATAAGGCTCCTAGTTTTTGGTGGACTTTATGGTCATGGATATGTGAATGTCAAATTTGAGATTATTGTCTATTTCAACTCCTAGCAATTTGGTGTGATCTGTTGGTTGGATAGTGGTGTTGTCTTTTGCTGTGATGTTAAAGGGAGAGTTGTTTTGAGTATGTTTGGTGGTTCGAAGATGAGGAGTTTAGTTTTGTTTGAGTTGAGTATTAACTGGGCATCGGATAGCCAAGTTTCAATAGAGGAAAAGGCATGCTGTGTGACCTTTTGCAGTTCAAGTAGGGACTGGTCGGAGCAGATGATGGTTGAGTCATCTGCATATTGTATGTGTGCGCCATGTTTGGTGGCAGAGGCTAGATTACTGGTGAAAACAGAGAAGAGTAGGGGTCCAAGGGTGGATCCTTGGGGAACACCAACAGAGACAGGTAGTTGGGGAGATGTGTCATTTTGCCATACAACAGATTGCTGGCGGTCAGACAGGTAACTCTGAAACCAGTTGGTGACTGATTGAGAAAAGGATAGGTTATTGAGTACAGCGAGGAGTTGTTTGTGTGGGACCACGTCAAATGCTTTAGATAGGTCTAGGAAAGTAGCAGAGGAGAGATGGCCATTGTTTTTATGGTGAAGGATAGTGTTAGTAAAAGAGAGTAAGGCAGTGGTGGCGCTATGGTTTGGTCGGAAACCATGTTGAGTATTAGAAAGGAGGTTGTTAGTAAGGAGGGAGTCTGAGATTTGAGAGTGAATGCATCTCTCTAGTATTTTGGAGAGTGGAGATAGAATCGCTATGGGGCGGTAGCTGGTTAGATCTGTGGAGGGGCCGCCTTTGTGAAAGGGAATGATGTGTGATACTTTCCATAGTGTAGGGATATAGCATTCTGACAGAGATCGGTTAATCAAGATGGTTACTGGGTAGGCTAGGGCATCAGATACAATTTGTAGGAATTCACTTGGGAGGTTGTCTACTGCTAATTTTGTGGGTTTAAGTTTAGTTAAGAGCTTTCTTATGTTGGAGGTAGGAATGGGAGAAAATGAGAAGAGTGTGGGGAGATTACTGGGTGAAGGTGTGGGGTGTAGGGGAGGGGGGTTGTGTTGTCTACCTAGTGATAGTATGGTTTGTGTGAAGTGTGTGTTGAATGAGGTAGCAATATTTTAGAGTGAGGAGTGTTAGGTGTTGGGGTATTGATTTTACCTGGGTGGAGGATGGAGTTTATGGAGGTCCAGAATTGTTTGGGGTTGTGTTGGGAGGAGTTGAGGGCAGACTGGTAGGTATTGGATTTTGTCCTCATTTATTAGCTTTTTGACTCTATTGCGTAGTTCTAGGAACTTCTGTCTAGCTGAGCATGCTTTGGTTTTGCGCCAGTGTTCTCAGGCTTTATCTCGGTTTTTCATTTCTGACCTAGTGGTTTTCTGTAGCCATGGGGAGGGTTGGGCTTTGGTTCTGGTAAGTCTTATGGGGGCATGGTTATTTAGGATGCTTAGGAAGGTAGTATTGAAAAACTGGACTGCGTCATCTAGGCTGAGGTAATTTAGAGGGTGCCAGTTACATTCTTTGAGGGATGAGATGAATGTGATTGGGTTAAAGTGTAGTTTTTTACGTATTTGATGGTAGATGACCGGTTTAACTTGGTATAGGTGTTTTTTGAGTAGGAATGATCACCGAGGCTATCTGATAGGCAGCCTGCTATATAGGACTGGGGAATCTTGCTGACTAGTATCCAATCCAGGGTAGTGTGCTTGTTGGAGTTTTTATTTATTCTGGTTGGTGACTGGACTAGTTGGGTGAAGCCATGAAGGTTTAGATGCTGGGTTGGATGGTTGCTGCAACAGGATTGCCAATCAATATTGAAGTCACCTAAAACTATGGTCTCTTGAGGGAGATGGTGGGTAGTCCAGCTTAGGAGGTTTTCTAGTGGAGGGATATTTTGGCCAGGTGGGAAGTAGCATCCTATTATGTTGATGGTTTTATTTTGAGGTTGGTATACATTATTTCTTCACTGGCAATTTGGGGAGTTGATTAGTTTAGAACCTGGATGTTTAGATGCTGTCTAAATATTATAGCTATACCACCTCCTTTCTTGTTTAGTCGGTCTAGTCTTAGTATGTTGTAACCATTAGGGAGGATTTGCTCACTGGTAATGTGAGGTTTTAGCCAGGTTTCTGTCAGGATGATTATATCTGGGGAGTATAAGTCTATGGTGGCATGGAGTTCGCAGACTTTGTTGGCTATACTTCTAATATTTAGGCCTAGCAGAAAGAGGTCATTTGGTTTTCTACTGGCTGGGATTTGGGAGATGTGGTTGTAAGTCTGATTATTAAAAGTGGGGTTGGAGATGGAGGGGTCAGGGTTGGGGTGGATGGCTCCACTGAGGGTAAGTTTTGATATGCATGAGGTTATTAGTTTTATCAGTTTGTGAAAGAGTTGGCATTTTAGGGAAACTTTATGATTGGGTGCAGTCAGTAACAGATGTGGTGGGAGGGTTATTTTGTTAACTTGTAGGGATGCATTTAGTTTTAGTATTTTAGTTGACAGAATATGTGGGGGATGCATAGGGATAGTTCTTGAGTTGGTGGGAGAGGAGCAGAATGAGAGTGAGTCATGAGTGATGGAGTGAATAGTTGTACAGTGGAAGTGGTTGAGTGGGGGTATAATGGAGTTTTGGTAAGATGTAAGATATACAAGGAGGGGTATGCAAAGAGTATAAGTATGGTATGCTTATTCATGTTATCAGAAGAGGAGGGGTAGTAGTGGGAAGATGGTGGATTTAGAGTTGGGAGTAGTGTTGTGGTTGGTGGTAAAAATGATGGGAGGGGTTTGTTCTAATAAAGGTAGGACCACCAGGGGTGGGTGTAAATTGTGGGCAGGGTGGGGAGCGAAGCGGGCAGAGACCTGTTAGCTGCTCTTAGGAGGGGTTGTGGGCTGGAAAACAATCAGATAGAGAATACAGGCCTTTATATAACTTCTGTGCTATGCATTCCTAGTGGGGGAGAAGGGTAGGGACTAAATGCAGAAGGAGTCCTGTGGTAGTGATTGAGAGGTCTCTCAATCAGATTCTGGAAGATGGGCAATTCAAACAAAAACAAACAATCAACTGACTCAAACTGTAGCTAAGTGATATGGAGAGAGTACCAAGAGAATAAATGAACTGCAGTTAAGTAAATGGCAGTACAGCTCAAGGAGGGGTACTAAACTAGCACAAGTTAATTATTTCTGGTGTTACTAATTCTGGGGTAGTGCAGTTTAGTTTGGAAGTGGATAGCTATTGCCATACAAAAATAGTCGAATATTGACTGGTCACAGATGAAACTGGGGAAAAAAGCACAGATGGATGCAAAAGCCATAGATAAAAATTTAAAATGTTGCCTTGCTACTCAGAGAGAGATACAGAACCCAGCAGTGTGTCATCAACTAGAGTCTGAAATGGGATCTTACAGGATTGGAGTTAGGAATACTGGGCTAGCTAGACAGGCCTCTCATGCTTTAAACAAAAAAACCTCAGTATATAAAGGCATTAACATTAAGTCTTTATGTTGAAAGTTAAGACATATATTGCGTTCAATTTGAAGAAAAGCCGTGCTTGCAGAGAAGCCTTTGTAATATTTTCACTGGAATTGCACTTCAGCAATAGTACTTATGTTTGGAGGGTGGGGGGGGGGGGGTTACCTGCAGCCCAAGACATTTAAAGAGAGCAAGCACACTTCACAGAGAGGGGAGATGGCAGCAGAAATAAAGACCTTCAGGTCAATAGCCCAGTAACCATCTCTGAACCTATGAAAAAGCTTTTCCCCACTGATCCACAGGAATGAGTTCTAGGACATCCTGAAGTAGTAAGTCTGAAATTATTGGAGGAATCAAGTGATGCTGATCTTTGGAAATTTGTGGAATTCTTAATGGTGCAGTGAAGGATACTAACTGGAGTTTGTAACCTTTTTTATTTTTTTTAATGTCTAGTACCCCAGAGTCTGTTGTGATACACTCCCATACAGGAAATGAAGCAGAGTGGGGCAGAGGGAGGGAGTTTTGACAAGAACAGTAAGGAACTGTTTCTTTGAGAACTGGAACCTTGAGATGCATTAGCCTGCCTGTCTTTTAGAATCTCCTAGCCATTTCTGTGAGATTTCTATCTTAAATGACTCTTTCCAGTTTTTGTGTCGATTTGTAAGACTTATAAAAAAAAAGGAGTCAGTATTAACAGGATAATTCTTTTCAAAGGAACACTTTGCACTGGTTTTCTTCTTTCATCCAGCTTACAAAACACTTTTTACTTATTCATTCATTATTTGTTGACTGCATAAGCCACACCAGACTGTGACCTCTTTTCAAGAGCGACTCGAGGTGGAATTTCTACTACTAAGGGAAATCTGGTCAGGGCATCATGGAACTTACCTCATTGTTTTTGAAAGGTGCTGTAGGATCTTTTACATCCACATGAGCTGCTACCAGCTTAAGCAGATGAGAAGTTGGTTTACAGGACAACACACTCAGTAATACATCGCCACTACCTCACTCCACCCCAAAAAACTAAATAAAAAACAATGCTGCACTGCAGTGTCAGCAATCCAGTCACCTTGACTGGAAAAGAATGCGAAGTGTTTTAGTTTCCAGCACCAAAAGTATGTGTGCTACCTATTGTTTCAGTGACACGAGACGAGTTTCCAAACAACAAATCTTTAATTAAGGGTGCATTTAAAAATTGAGCTTTAACATCTTCAGGGATTGATTGCAGTCTTAACCAAAAATACCTCCTCAAAACAATAGCAGTGGCAGGTGATCTTTAAGCTGCATCAACAGCATCATAACCACATTTGATGGTGTGTTAAGCTACCCAAGAGGCAGAATTATGTATGTTTTAGGAAGTTAGATTAAAGATTCAAATCAGGAATGTTAACAATAATTTGTTTCATGTCTAGAATGGTCATCATTTATTTTGTCATAGTTGGAACAGATTAGAAGAGGGAAAAGTACTAGTTCCTTTAATCAACATCAAAAGAAATGACAGTATGATCAGCTATGAGATTTTTAGTCAAACTCTGTAAACCCTATTTTTCAAGGGCTGGCAGTTAAGAGTCAGTGCGATAAGGAAGCAGCCAGAAAGGCATCTTCTTATGCATCTAGAACTACAGGGATAGCAACAGGTTTAGGAGTGGCCATGATCAACAGTTCATATCTTTTCTGTAGTCCGAGACATCTCTACCCTTCCATTTAAAATAGTCCTTCACTTTAGTAAAAGTGTCCCCCAAAAAAAAGGAGAATCAAGAGATGAAGCATCTTCTGCATCGGATTCAAATCCTGAGGATGAAGGGAACTGAGTGGCATAATCATGCTCTCCCACCCCCACCCCAGGCTGCGTCAGAAAAGCCTTCCTCCACAGAGGAAGAGGAATCTCTTTTCCTTTTAAAAAAGTAGAAGGCTGGCTAATTTATAAGGCAGGACTTTCAACAGGCCCTGAGCAATACTGAGCTAGTCCTCTATTAGTTTTCTCACTGGAAAATGGAGTAGAAGGTGTAGAAATGCATTTTTATTTTTTGTTTCTATATGTTTACATGGAACCTCCAAGTATTAGAGGTACATGATGTAGGACTGGCTTCCATCAGTAAAAGCCCTGGACAGCCTCACAAAAAGGGAACTGATGAATCCCTTCCTTTGCCATCAATCAAAATTAGCCTAGATCTTCCCTTCTCAGTAGACAGCTGTACAAGCCGTTTTTGTCACAGACATTGGACTCAAGTCATAATGGCCTCTAAAGGGGCAGCATTAAGGGGGTCAAGGAGAAACATATGAATGGTCCAAGGGTTGTAAAGGTGCCTCTGTGAAGCTGATCATCTCAGAATGACTTGGTTTGATTACTATGAAGTACCTCTATACAAATTTTTGCCTTTCTAATGTCTTTAGTCTTACCTTTTTGAATGAAGATATACATTGGAAGACTCTGTCATGGCAGCATCATCAAATATCAGGGGACATTTGTTTCCATGGTAAGAATTAGAAGTTATGTACTCACCATAACGTTCCATCTGAGTAGGTAGTTCATTTGTCTGCAACCTGTGGGTTACGGATCCAATATCGGATCCGAGCCGGCAACTTGTTTCAAGCTAATGGATCCGAGCTCCTAGCCCCTCCCTTCACCCATAATCCCCTGCTAACCCTCCATGACCTCAGATCGAGTTTGCCTCTCCATATATATCCAAGAAAGGATACCTAAAAACTAATAGATCCAAGAAGGTCAGGGGGAAGGAGGGGGGGATGGTTGCAGACAAATGAAATACCTACTCAGATGGAACGTTATGGTGAGTACATAACTTCTAAATCTGAAGTAGGAATGTTCATTTGTCAGCAACCTGTGGGACAGAGTCCCCAGCTACCTGCACCCTGGGTGGCCATCATGGAAGGATATTACGAAGCACCGCAGAGCCAAAGGATGCTCTCCCTCTAGAAAGCAGGTCTACCTTGTAGTGGTTGATAAAGGTATGAGATGAAGCCCAAGTGGCTGCAGAACAAATATCATCCAAAGGAACTCTAGACTTGAAAGCCGCAGAAGTAGAAATGGAGCGAGTGGAATGAGCATGAACTCCTTCTGGTGCGGGTCTACCAGAGGCTTGATAAGCTAGCAGGATACATTGGGAAATCCAGCGAGATAAAGATACTTTAGAGATAGCTTTCCCCAAGTTAAATTTGGCAAAGGAAATGAACAGCTGGTCGGATTGTCTATGGCCAGCCGTCCTATGGGTATAAAAACGAAGCTGCCTATGAACATCCAATGAGTGCAGCTTGTATTCACCCTTATTTTGATATTAAGGGAAGAAAGCCGGTAAATTTATGGATTGGTTTATGTTGGTTTCTGATGCTATCTTGGGAAGAAAGGAGGGATTGATCCTGAGGTACACTCTAAAAGGGTGAAAAATCAGGTATGGAGGCTTTACAGAAAGAGCCTGAAGTTCCGACACTCTTTTCGCTGAAGTAATGGCTACAAGGAATGCTGTTTTCCATGACAAGAATTTGAGATCTACTGAAGCAGCGGGTTCAAAGGGTGGAGCAGTCAAGGCTTGAAGAACTAAAGTAAGATCCCATGGGGGTACGGCTTCTTTTACAGGAGGTCTAAGTAAAAAGGTACCCTTGAGAAAGGTTTTACACAATTTGGCTGACATCAAGGGTCCTGTATCATGTCCCACATGATAATGAGAAATGGCTGCCAATTGCACTTTGACAGTTGAACAACTAGCACCTTCTTGAAAGAGTTCAGTTAGGAAGTCTAAAATGGATGGAAGAGGAGCCGTAAAGGGATCTAGATCGCGGCTCGCCCAGATGGAAAAACGTTTCCATTTGCTGTGATATACCTTCCTGGTGGAGGGCTTATGTGCTGCCATGAGGATGGCTTTGACTGGTGAAGAGATACCGGGAGTCCTAACTAGGAGTGGAACTGGAGCAACCAAGCTGTCAGTTTCAGATTGTCCAGGTTTGGAGTTAGCAAGTCCAATGGATGGGAGATGAGATCCGGAATGGGATCTAGAATCCAAGGGTGATTCACAAGGTGAGACCACAGGTAAGGGAACCAAATTTGTTGAGGCCAGAATGGGGCAGTGAGAATCATCTTGCTCCCCAACCGCGAGGCTTTCTGTAAGAGTTGTATCATCATTGGAAGAGGAGGATAGGCATAGAGTAGACCGGGTGGCCAAGCATGCACCAGAGCGTCTCTTGGAGATTCCCCTAGTGGGGGGATTAGAGTGAAGAAATTGTCGCATTTGGCATTTGATGGAGATGCAAAAAGATCGCAGCAGGGTTGCCCCCATGTTGCGAATATCTGCTTCGCTACTAGAGGATTGAGAGACCACTCATAGGGGGTAAGAAGGGTGAGGCTGAGCTTGTCCGCTAGGATGTTGGTCCTCCCCGGAATGTGCGTTGCAATCAGAAAGCGGTTGGTGGAGATCGCCCATTCCCACACTCTCATGGCTTCGAGGCAAAGAGGATAAGATCTGGTTCCCCCCTGTTTGTTGATATACCAGACCACTGACATGTTGTCCGAGTGAATTGCAATCGTTCCTGCGGGGAGGAAGCTCTGAAGTGCTTGCAACGCCAACAGCACCGCTCTCATCTCCAGAACGTTGATATGCAGGGAGGTCTCTGTATCGTTCCACGTGCCTTGGACTGTCCTGCCTGAGTAATGCCCCCCCCCCCACCCGAGGCGGGAAGCGTCCGTGGTCACCGTGGCGATAGGGGGAGAGGTGCAGAAGGGACGGCCCGTATGGAAGTTTGATGCTTGGAGCCACCATAGTACCGCCCTTCTGCAAGCCTTGCTGATAGCAATGGGATGGTGGAGAGGAAGGGATAGGAAGGACCATTGCACTAACAGAGTCCATTGCAGGACTCGCATGTTCAAACAGGCGCATGGAAGGAGTGTAATCGCTGCTGCCATGGAGCCTAGTGCCCTCAGGATCAATTCCGCTGGTGAAGCCTCTGAATGAAGGATAGCCCGCACATGAAGTTGAAGATTTCTGATTCTCTCGGCAGTTAGGAAGGCTCGCAAATCTCTGGTGTTTATTCTGGCACCTATAAATTCTATGATCTGTGTTGGAGCCAGTAGGGATTTGCCGACATTGATAGTAATGCCTAGTTGTGGGGCTAGATGGAGAAAGAAGTCTCTGGCTGAGCAAAGTAGATGCCTTGTTGGTGCAGTCAGGAGCCAGTCGTCCAGGTACGGGAAGACCTGAATTCCCTGGAGTCTCAGGTGGGCCGCAATCACTGCTAACACTTTGGTGAACACCCGGGGGGCTGTGGTGAGGCCAAAGGGAAGGACCCTGAACTGGTAGTGACTGGCTCCCAGCCAGAAGCGAAGGAACCTCCTGGATCGTTTGTCCATTAAGATGTGGTAATACGCATCCTTGAGGTCTATAGAGCACATCCAATCATTCTCCCTCAGAAGGGGGAGGATAGATTGAAGAGTGACCATTCAGAATTTTTCCTTGGTTACTGACAGGTTCAAGCGGGAAAGGTCTAGGATGGGTCTCAGATCCCCCGTCTTTTTTGGCACCAAAAAGAACCTGGAGTAGAACCCTAATCCGAGCTGGTCTTGGGGGACGGGCTGGGTGGCTCTTTTTCTTAGCAGCTGCTGTATTTCTGCGGCTGCGGCCTCCCTGTGATCGGGTGGTACATCGGGGAGGTTCTTGGATTGGGGGACATGGAGAGTTGGTATTTTGTACCCTCTGGATATGATACGAAGCACCCAGCGGTCTGTTGTGATGGACTCCCATGCCGCTAGATGCTTCGAAAAATGCCCCCCGACTGCCTCCAGAGTGGAGCAGCAGGGCAACCCCTCACGGCTGCTGCGCAGGCCGTTCCGAGAAAGGTTCTCTGGACCCGAAATTTCTCGGAGCCCCTTTGCCCCTAGGGCGACGTCCTCCCTGTCCACCTCTGCCACGGTAGGACTGGTTGTCTGGAGCTGGTTGGGAATGTTGTGATTTTCGGAACCACATCTTCTGACCCTTTTGGTTCCTTGAAAAGGACCGCTGGGGAGCAGAGAAGCGGACTCCGACGGCAGACAACGTCTTCTCGTCCTTCTTGCTCTGGACAAGCGTCTCGCAAACTGTTTTGCCAAAAAGGGCAGAACCATCAAAGGGGGCGTTCGCGAAGGATGCTTTAAAGGGCTCCATAAAGTCGCAATGACGGAGCCAGGCCTGACGTCTCATGACTAGGCCTGCTCCGCTGGCCCTAGCGGCTCCCTCTGTGGCGTGGGACAATAGCCGCATAGAGGTGTTTGAAATTGAGTGGCCATTCGGGTGGAGTACATTTGTTTATCCTCCTCCATTATGGTCTCAGGGGGGGATGCAGCGTATTCTTTGATAAGATCCCGCTGCATCCTGATGACATGTGCCATATAGTTCAGAGACCTTACTGAGAAGGTCGCTGAACTAAAGACTCACTTCCCTAAGCGATCCATCAAACGGGACTCTTTGCTCGGTGGATGGACTGAGGGACTCTCCTGAGCCAATTCACTCTTTGTGGCTGCTGCTGTCAACATGGCATCTACAGGGGGGCCCTTACTCCAATGTGACCGGTCTGAGGGGGGGCTAAGAATCCTATCCGGTCGCTTTGGTATTGGCTCCACGGTGTCCGGATCCTTCCATGCCCTGGTGGTAATAAGGTCCACCAGGGGATCGGCTGGAGGGGACACCCAGGAGGTAGACGGGCCTGCCCCGAATGCCTCCAGAAACACGGACTCGTCAGAGGAAGACTTGGGGGCAGACCACCCACCTCTGATTCTCAGCATCTCCATGATGTCTCCAAAGGAGACATCCTCATGGGGTGATCTTGGGGAGCCTTCCCCTTCCTCCAAGTCCGTGTCCTCGGTTAAGGACTCAGGGGAGTCCACGTGCCTCCTTTTGCACTTATGCTTGCGGGGAGCTTCCTTGGGGGGACTGTCCGAGCAGGCCTCGCCAGCAACATCTTGTTCCAATGGAACTATCTGTGACATCGAAGCAGGCTGTCCCTTTGGCTGGGTGATGGAAGCCTGGCCCAGCAGAGAGGGAGTGCAGGGAGGAGTCGATGCAAGGACTGGGGGTCCGGATGCTCTCAACAGAGCCCTCTCCACAACATCGAATGCCGAGGGAGAGCCACTCTCCAATGGATCCAAAAGTCGGCTCCCACTCGGATCCGATGAAGGGATCGGAGCCGGCGCCGAGACCGTCGGATCCGAGGGACCAGTGTGCTCTGACCTGGACGGAGCCGAAGGCACACTGAATCCCCCGGATCTGAAGCTCGGACAACGGCTCAGAGAGGTCGGATCCGAAGTACCAAGTACTGTCGGCGCCGACCCACCCCCGGCTCCAAGGCTGCTCGGCTCCGAGCGCTCCGAACCCGGGTAGCGGGTCAGAGAAGGAGCAATTGGGTGGAAAAAAGGTGTCGAGCTCCCCCACTGAGGGGGGAGGGGCAAGAGCACTCCCATCTGCAGCTGGGCCTGGATGAACCTTCGCATCATCCGGTCCAAGTCTGCATCAGATAAACTGAATGTGGATCTCGAAGAGGCCACCGAGGCAGGCCTGGAATGCTGCCTCGATGACCTCGACGGAGATCGGGTCTCCTCCTCCTCGGGCCCCGGGGAGAAAGAAGGGGATCAGAGCCGAGGAGGAGGAGACCTAGAAGCAATGGAGGGAGAAGCCCACTTAGCTGGCGGGGTCGAAACGGAGGTCTCGGCCCGCCGCTTGTGGTGCTTCTCGCTCCGTTTCTCCCTCCTGGCCTCCCTGTCCTCCGACACTTTAGCAGGAGTTTGAGTCCCAGTCGGAGGCAGGGGGGCAGGAGTGGCAACCATCACAGGCTGTGATGGAGCCACAGGAGTAGCAGAGGTAGCGGAGGCCGAAGCTGAATCCGGGGGTAGAAGTCCCACCAGGACCAGCTTCGACCTCCTTTCTTTCAGTGCCCTGGGGTTGAACGCTGCACAGATAGTACAGCCCGAGGTGAGGTGTTCAACCCCAAGGCACCAAACGCACCGAGTGTGGCCATCAGCCGGGGAGAGCTTATGGCCACATTCAGTACATTTAGAAAATATGGCTTTTGGGGCCTCAGCCATTCCCTTTTTTTTTTTTTTTTTTTTTTTTTAACTAAAAGGAATAAAACTACACACACACACAGGCCCCAAAAGACACTCAACATACACTCACACACTAGCGACCAACGAAGGGAGGGTATTAATTAAAAATATAGGGAACCTAACTCATACACACTTTAAAAGTATTAATGTAAAATAAAAATTTAAATTCTGACGAAAAATGTAGAAAAAGAGGTAACTTTTTTTCACTTATCTGCGGAGCTCTGAAGAGGATCCAGCTATCACAAGCGCGGCAACCTAGATCTGAGGTCATGGAGGGTTAGCAGGGGATTATGGGTGAAGGGTGGGGCTAGGAGCTCGGATACATTAGCTTGAAACAAGTTGCCGGCTCGGATCCGATATCGGATCCGTAACCCACAGGTTGCTGACAAATGAACATTCCTACTTCAGATCTAAGGTTATTTCATCTGCTGCAGTTTTAACAGTGAGTTTCTGACAGATGTGACATTTTATGATGTTCTAAGCCCCTGAAGAGAAAGTACAGTTGAATAAGATCTTAACAGATGTCCAGTAGATTACTGTAGCAGTATTCCAGCATTACTGGGTTGTCTTGGCAAAGTAATCTGACATCCAGCTGGGGTATCAAAGCCAAAAAACTTCTATACGGTCATACATTGGCTGTATGACCTAAGCCTACAGGTGTAAGTTTACATAAGCAAAAGTATGACGGGTAAGTCCTCAGACTGCCTAAGGCAGGATAACAGGAGACACCTGATGAAAAGAGAAAGGAATCAGAGAGATCGTCCCCCCTTGGTCCACAAGAATCCACAAGATAAACATTAGAAAAAGGGGGAAGGATGGTGGGAAGAAATCCTGCAGCAACGATCAGTAGGACATATAATGTTATGGTAAGCTCTTACTCAACTGTGCTATGTCCTTCCTTAGATCACTGCTGCAGTATTCCAATATTATGAGTGATTCCCAAAGCTTATCAGTTGGATAGTGTGGATGGTCAAGGAAAGTACAGTTGTGTGTAGATGTTCGAGTGTATTCACTGTTGCAGTCATTACAACTGGGTTATCCTGCTGGCCGGCTACCCTCAGTCGGCCTGAATTCCAAAGTCTAGGTCCAGCGTCGGTTGCTGTCACCTCTTCCCTGAAGTCAGTGCGCCAGGGGTATAAAAGATGCAGCCGATGCCATTTTCTTCAGTTTTTCTTGCCCCAGATGTCAGGTGCCCCCAAAAGGGTAGGCTAAAAATATGTCAATAAAACATGCATGCACCAAAGTATATATTTTGCCTTCATCTACAAGCAAATACACCACATAGGTTGTATAGAATAGAGAAGTACAGATAAGTTCCAGCAAAGAAATGGGAGATGGCGGATGGGTAACCTGGACTGCAACAGTGAATACACTCGAACATCTACATTTATGGTAAGTGTACACAACTGTACTATGTTCTTCGTGTTTCACTGTTGCAGTCATTACAATTGGGTTGAATCCCAAAGCTAAGGTTGGGAGGCTGGAGCTAAATAGCATTAGGAGCAGCTATTAGGCCCTGCAGGACTGCAGTGGCAAAGCCTGCCCTGGATTTAGAGTAGAGTGGAAAGTGATAGTGCTTTGTGAAGGTGTGCATTGAACTCCAAGTAGCAGCCTCTAAAATATCTTTGGTTGGTACTCCCCTGAGGAAGGCTGCTGCTCTGGTTGAATGCGGCCTAATGCCCTTAGGTACTGGCTTGCCATGTTGTGAACAGCAGAAACGAATGCAGTGGCTTATCCACTTTGAAATAGTCTGCTTTGAGATAGCCTTTCCTTGTGATCCTGCAGCATATGTCACTAGTAATTGCTCTGTCTTTCTGACAGCTTTGGTTTTGTTCAAATAAAAGCATAGTTGTCTGTGTATGTTCAAAGAATGCAGAATTCTCTCCCCCTTATTCTGTGGGTTTGGATAAAAGGTAGGCAGATGAATAGTTTGGTTAAGGGCCACACTGGACACTACCTTAGGCATAAATGTCGGGTTTGTCCTCAGAGAAACCCTGTCTGGATAAAAAATGATAAAAGGTTCCACAGCCATGAGTGTCTGTAGCCCTGAGACTCGTCTTGCACAAGTTATTGCTAGGAGCAGAGCTGTTTTCCAAGATAAAAACTTTATATCAGCTGTAGCGGCTGGCTCAAAAGGAGGCAGGGTGAGTTTTTCCAAGACATAATTGAGGTCCCATGCAGGTAGTGGTGATCTCCTTGGAGGCCTTAAATTTTTGTCCCCTCTGAGGTACTGCCTTAATAAAGGATGAGAAAAGATTGGTGGCTCTGTATTGTAATGAGCCGAAATGGCAGACGCATGAATTTTTATAGATGAAAAGGATATGCCTTTGTCCAGCATCTCAGCCAAGTATTGCAAAATCTGAGGAAGATTTGGTACAGCTGTGCCAATTCCTTGTGCCTGGTTCCAAGCACAGAATCTCTTCCATTTTCCAGCATAGGATTTTCTAGTACTAGGCCGCCTAGCTTCCAAAATGACATCTATCACCGCTTTAGTGAGAGGTGTGTTTTGTATGACTACATTATCCGCCATTCTGCCAGATTTAAGGTCTTGAGTTGGCTGTGCAGGATCTGATTGTTCTGCTGGGACAGTAGATGAGGCACTTGAGGTAAGGTCCAGGCTGGGCATTGAGACAAGTTCCTTAGGATTGGATACCAGTACTGGCGTGACCAGTCTGGGGCAATCAGTATCATTTTTGGCTTCTACTGTCTGACCTTTAGGAGTACCTTGGGGAGGAGAGGCAGAGGAGGAAAGGCATATACTGTTAAGTTTTTCCAGCTGAAAGATAGGGCATCCACTTTCCATGCTTGTCTGTGATAAGTCCTTGTGCAGAATCTCTTTAGTTGACAGTTGTGAGGTGAGGCAAACAGATCAATGTCTGGGCATCCCCATTTCTTTGTTACCATGCTGAAAACTTGTGGATCCAATTTCCACTTGTGGGGATCCTTGAGGTTTCTGCTTAGTTCGTCTGCCAGAGTGTTTATCTTTCCTGGCAGGAATTGTGCCTGCAGATGTATTTGGTAAGTCAATGCTGTGTCCCACAAAGTCATGGCCAGTCTGCAAAGGGGGTAAGAATGAGTGCCAGTCTGCAAAGGGGGTAAGAATGAGTGCCTCCCTGCTTGTTTATATACCACATGACCGTGGTATTGTCTGTCTTTATCAGTAGTTGTCCCGAATGTAGTAGGTCCTTGAAGGCTGTTAGGGCATTTTGAACAGCTAGCATCTCTTTTCAACTGATAATTAGATGCATTTGGTTTGCGGACCATGTGCCTTGAATACATCTTCATGCCATGTGGGCTCCCCAGGCATAATCCAATGCATCCGTTGTTAATGTCTGTGTGGCTAGGGGTAGAGTGAATGGCTGTCCCTTGTTCTGGTGACAGGCCTTCGCACACCATCGAAACTCCTGTTGCAGGCAGGGAATGAGAGTAACTATTGCTTCCAGGCTGTGGCAATGTTGAGTCCAAACACTTTTTAGGTACCATTGAAATTTCCTCATATGCAGTCTTGCATATGGAATTAGTAGAATGCAGGATGCCATGAAGCCCAAAGCCTGCAGAATTTTTCTTGCAGATAACTGGGCCTTTGTTGCCAACATTTTGAAATAGGTAGTCAGTTGCCTTTGTTTGTCAGGTGTGAGATAAGCCATCTGGGCAGTTGTATTTAAGCTTGCACCCAGGAATATTATGGGTACTAGTTTTGACTTCTGTTCATTGACTGTGTACCCTAAGCATGGTAGTAATCTCTTTACAAATGCCAGATGCTGTAGTAGAATGTCCTTGTTCTCTGCTTGAATGAGGCAGTCGTCCAAGTAAGGATATATTTGTATTCCTCTTTGTCTGCAGAATGCAATTACCAATGCCAGGCACTTTGTGAAGACCCTGGGCACAGCAGATAAGCCAAAGGGCAGTGCAGAGAATTGGTAGTGCATTGAGCCAGCTTTGAATCTGAGGTATCTTTTGCACGTTTGTCTGACTGGGACATGCAGGTATGTCTCTTTTAGATCTAAAGTCACAAGCCAAGCCTTCTTGCCCAACATGGGCAGAAGCTGCTGTAGAGTCAACATTTTGAATTTTGGAATATCCAGATATGTGTTTAGAATAGATAGGTCCAGTACTGGTCTACAGGCTTTGTCCTTTCTGGGTACCAAGAACAGTCTTGAATAGAATCCTTGTCCCTGCTCTTGCTCTGGTACTTGTTGAATGGCCCTCATGTCCATGAGGGATGAGACTTGTTTTTGTGCCTCTGCCCATTGATGTTTTGGCAGGTCTGGCCAACCGTTTGCCCTTGGCAGGGTATGGAAGTGAAACTTGTAGCCTTGTGGCACTATGTTTAAGACCCATTTGTCCTGGGTTATTATGTGCCAATTTTGAGAAAAAAGTGCTAGTTTTCACCCTAAAGGTGCTGCCAGAAGGTAAGTGCTTGGCGCATTGCAGAGGGAAGTCATTGGGACTGTTTCCTGTATGGCTGTGATTTGTCTTCTCCAGTTTTGGAGGTAGAAGCACCCCATTGTTTAGGCCTGTACGAACCTTGGGGCTGGGATCTGCCTCTAGGGCATCTGTATCTGCCCCTTTGTGGCCTGTCTGACACTGGAAAGGACCAATTCTTTGTAGGTCAGTGTCTGCTAAATCTTTGTGGTTGTACCTGTAAGAAATCCTTGACTGTTTGCATAGATTTAGCTTTGTCCTCCATTTTCTTTAACACCTCTTCTGCTTTAACACCAAACAAAGCATCATGCTGTAATGGAGCATCTAATAATTTTGCCTTAACATGATCAGGTAGACTTTGTTCCTTTAACCAAGCATGCCTCCTAATGACAGAACCCGTAACTGCGGCCCTGCAGGAGGCCTCCAGAGAATCAAAACCACATTGCAAAGTATGCTTTCCAACTTGTTCAGCTGCATGGAATAAATCCTGCATTTCTTTGTTTTCTGCACATTCAGAATTTATCAACATTCTCTGTTTAAGCAGTGACATAATATATTGCTGATATTTGAACATATGAAACTGACAATTTAAAGCCTTTATAGCCAAGGTAGCAGAAGTGTAAATCTTTTTATCCCCATCTGTCCAGTGCCCTAGAATCCCTGTCAGAGGGAGTAGGGTTTTTTGCAGTGGAAGCCTTGACCCCTTTGGGACCCTGAGAGATAGTTTCTGGGTCAGCAGCAGGGTTTTTGAAAAGGAATTTATGAGAGTCAGGAACCCTGTAGTACCGGACTGGCTTAACAGGAGCTGGAGGTAAGAAGTCAGGGGTCAGACTGGACTCTGAAAATACATCATCTATAATGTCTAACACAGGTGGAATAGCTAGGGGCCTGTGTTGTGGTAGTAAAAGGAAGTCTCCGAGCCCTTTCTTAGATTCTGAATAATCTTGGCTCTCCCAGTGGAAATGCTCCCTCATGGTATGTAAAGTTTCCCCAAAAGAATAATCCTCAGGAGGAGAGGCTGAAGGGATAGATTCTTCAGCATCAGAATCCTCATAGGGAGGAAGGGAGTATTCCTGATCAGAAGAGGAATCAGATGAAATGGAAACCTGATCTGAAGATTCATATTCTGTCTCTTGCCTAAGTCTCTTATCAGGAGGGGGATGAGAACCCCTAATCAAAGTAATTAGGTCTTTGGCTATTTTGAGCATCTGTCTTTTAGGCATGGAGGCCTGTCCCTGAGGCTGTTGTACTTGTTTCTTTGTCTTTAAAGGTGCTTTAGTCTTTGCCTTTGAAGCTGAAGTCGTTTTAACATATAACTGAGTAGGTCTGAAAACACCCTCAGAAGCCAATGCCTGCTCAGCGGCTCCGGACCCATCTGAGGGAATAGTTTCCGAAGGTCCAATACCTTGGGCTTCCAGCGGCCTGGTCGACTCCATGTGGGTGTCGGTAGCGGCCTGCGAGTCTAAAGTAGCGGTCGTCAAGGGCTGCAAAGGCACCTCTCACTGAGAACCGGCGAACCGGCGACTGGTTTAGAAGAAGCCTCGTCGTCGGTTTTGGACCTCGGATGCCTGTACTTTTCTTTGCATTTCTTGTGAATTCCGGTAGTCGGATGGCTATCCGACGACATTGTATAGTTAAATCTTCTGCCATAATAGTGAAAAGCAAAATCGTACAGACGCTTAATAGTGCGTTGGTTAAATCTAGCACAAAACCAAAAACTAGCAACGTCGTGGTAAGGGCCTAGGCAAGGAATACAGTAAGAATGAAAGTCCTTATGAGGTATTTGCTTCCCACAAGAAATACAATTATTAACTTTTTCTGACATCGGTCTGGAGCAAGAAAAAAGTTTCCCCAACGGGGTACTTAGCTTTTTAGAGAAGACTTCAGATCTGAAATTCAAACACGAAAATCTCGGGAGTCGGCCGACCGGCACTTGTGAGCTGCCTTTGCTTCGGGCACCGCGTGGCAAGAAAGACTGAAGAAAATGGCATTGGCTGCATCTTTTATACTCCTGGTGCACTGACGTCAGGGAAGAGGCGACAGCAACCGACGCCGGACCTAGACTTTGGAATTCAGGCCGACTGAGGGTAGCCTGCCAGCAGGATAACCCAATTGTAATGACTGCAACAGTGAAACACGAAGGACATCAGGACAGCTCTCAATCAATCCAAATAGCACATATCCAGCAAAACAATCTCTGGATCTAGAGAGAGAGAGAGAAAGCATCTACTCTGTAGTGTTTAGTGAAAGTGTGCACAGGTGACCAAAGAGGCTGCTTCTAAAATAGCCATGGAATCAATTCCTATGTAAAAGGCTCCAGAGGAAAAAAATGTCTAAGTGGAACGTGCCTTAAATGGAAGGAATTGCCATGGTGGGAATAACAAAAGGAAAAGGACTTACAAATCCGGTTGGCGATTGCTTGCCTGAAGACAGGATTACCCAACTTGTTTTCCTGGAAAGAAACACAGACTGATCCATCTTGTCTAGTCTTATCCAAACAGAATCTACGTTACCTGTGCACATCCAAGGGAGAAATCTTTCACCCTTGGTTTGAGGGTTTTTAAAGAAAGCAGGCAGATTAATAGCCTGGTTTTGAGACAACTCACTAAAGACTTTAAGCATGAAGGAAGGCTTGACCCTAAGGGCACCCTATCCTTAAATAAAATACAGAAGGGAGGAGAGGTCATTACAGCTTGAAGCTCAGAAACCATTCTGGCAGAAGTAAGGGCTACTAGTGGGGTGGTCTTCCACATATAAAACTTTAGAGAGGCAGAAGCCGCTGATTGAAAAGGTGGCTGTATATGCTTTTCCAAGACCAAATTAAGGTCCTAAGGAGGTGCGATAGCCCACCAAGATGGGTTCAAATGAAGGATGCCCTTGAGCCACTGCTTTACTTCAATTTTAGTAAGCAGGGGATGATCAAGAGGCATACATGCAGAAAGCCAGACAAGTGTGCCTTGATAGAGGAATAGGCTAGACCAGCTATTAAGAGCTCATACAATTAGGAAACTATACAGAGAATTCCAGTTTATAAGGGAATCTCTCTGTTTTTGTAAAACCAGAAAGAAAATCTTTTCAATTTGGTTATACAAGGTTTTCTAGAGGTAGGTAAGTTTCCTTGCCTCCAGGAGAACCTGCAGCATGTCCTGAGAAAAAGAAGTTATGTACTCACCATAACGTTCCATGTGAGGTGTCCCTCTCATCTTCATTCCTTACTAATGGGTTCGGAACCGATCCTCGGTTCCAACTCGACCGCTTACTAAAGCTCGCAGTCTCAAACCAGCGCTTGGCTCCATCTCTATCCCATGATGCTCTAGTGCCTTCCTCAGATCTTGTTCGTGGATGTATCCATACCCCTACTCATAAATGAATACATCTAAATATAGAATATATTTTTATTTTATTTTTATTTTACATTTGTTGACCAGGATAATCCAGCTGGATATATGTCCATTTTCAGTGGAGGCCCGGGGAGAAAAGCTCCACAAGTTAAACAACAAATACACAAGGACAATGATATTTACAAAGACCTTAGAACTATTAATTAGAAATTTACAAAAACAAAATGTCAAGAAATGAAATATGTAGTGAATGTACATTATAAGCAGTACATGAACACACTCATTCTAAAAAAATTACACACGAGGTCTAAAAAAGTAGACTGGTCTAGTTGATAAAGACAGACACTATATACATAGATACATGCCCTAAATAAGATAAGTAATGAGAGTCATGCTATAATGGGAAGGGTTAGTTATTTAATCTGGGTTAGCACAGGGGCATAGCCATTGTGATTTGAGGTAGGGTTTAAGTTTACTTTTAAATAGGTTAGCTGAGGATAGTGAAGTTAGGTGATTGGGGAGAATGTTCCAGGTTTTACCCACTGTATTAAAGAACAGAGTGTTCCCTGCTGAGTTATTAGATTTAGATATTTGTACTAGTAGTTTGTTAGATGAGCGCAGGGTTTTGAGATTATTATAGGGGGTGACCAAGGAACTGAGTATAGAAGTATTTTGTGGGTGGTACAGGATCTTGTGGGCTACAATTACTTGACTGAATAATATTAGGTTTGACAATTCAAGCCAGCCTAGTTGATTCAAATTGATACAATGCACTTTTACATAATTTGGTATAGATAGGAGAGGCATAAAGCAAAATAGATACAAGGTGGGTGCGAGCAATGATGATTCTGGCTAATGGAGTTAGAAATGGTTTGATCCTGTAGAGGGAACCTAATTTCTTATTAACTGTTTTTATAGTGTTATTAATGTGAGGCTCACAAGAGAGGTTATTATCAATTAGAACCCAGAATAGTTTAGTGGTAGTATCAGGAGATATAATAGTCCCATTACTAGAGGTTATGGTAAAGTTAAGTGGGGAGGGTCTACTGGTGGGTGTGAATAGAAGCATTTTTGTTTTCTTTGGGTTTAAGATAAGATATCTATGCAGGAGCCAATTTTCAACTGTACTAAAGGTCTTTTGGGTTAGGTATTGAAGTTCTGACGGGGAAGTGGCAAAGCATATAAGTGTGGAGTCATCTGCATATTGGATGCAGGTGGCTTGTGGGATTACAGAATGGAGGTCATTAGTAAAGATGGAGAAAAGTAAAGGTCCCAATATGGATCCTTGTGGGACTCCTAGGGTAACTGGAAGGTGGGAAGAGTATTTGCCCATAGTACAGCCTGTTTTCTATTATTTAAGTAGGACTGGAACCACTGAATAGCAAGATCATCCAATGACAGGTTACTGAGAGTGTTTATGAGGAGGTGATGGTTGACCATGTCGAAGGCTTTCGACAGATCAATAAAGAGGGCTGAGGATAGAGTGTCGTTATTACGATTTCTGTTAATATGGTCAGAAGAGGATAAAAGAGCAGAGGTGGTGCTATGAAATGGTCTAAAACCATGTTGACAGTTGGCTAGTGGATTTTTTTCAAGTAGGTGGGTTAAAAGTTCCCTGTGAATACATTTCTCCATTATCTTTGCAACAGGGGATAATATGGCTATGGGCCTGTAGTTGGAAAAGTCCTTGGAAGTACCACCTGTATGCAGGGGGATAAATGTGGGAAACTTTCCAGATGGATGGGATGTATCCTTCAAAAATGTTTCTATTAATGAGGATGGATATGGGGTAAGCAATTGCCTTAGCTGATTTTTGCAGGTATTCTGCAGGTAGTTGATCTGCAGAGAGTGTGGTGGGTTTAAGCTGCTGGATAAGTTTACAGACGAGGGATGTGGGAACTGGTTGAAAATGAAATAGGAGAGAGTTATTGATCATGGCCAGTGGTAGTGCATGTGATGGTAGGAGATAGTTGGTTGGCCAGGGATTGAACGGTTTCTATAAAGAAAGTGTTAAATGAGTTGGCTATTTGGGTAGGATTATTATGATTAGAGCCAGAGGGAGTGGGAGTGCAAGAGTGTCCTGGGTGTAGGAGGTTATTTATGCCTTGCCAGAATTTTTGTGGATTTTTCTGGTGGGTTTGTTGAAGATGGCAGTAGTAGTTCTTTTTATCAGACACTATTGCTTTTTTTTTGTTTAATTTCTTAGCTGCCTAAACTTTAGGTGATCTGAATGGCTTTTTGATGCCTGCCAGTTGGCCCATAGTTTATTTCTTTGGAGGATTTTTTGTTTGGTAGTTTTAGTGAGCCATGGGGCTGGTTTAGTTCTAGTTCTAATTTTACGAATAGGGGCATGGCAATCTAGAATGGTTAAGAATTTTGTATTAAAGTATTTGACTGCATCATCTAATGGGAGATGCTTGAGGTGTGTCCAGTCACAGGCTGAAAGTTCAGTTTGGAAGCTTTCCATGTTAAAGTTTTTGTTGGTCCTTACAGTCCTACGGTTGTTTAAGTTTGGAGATACAGCTTTATATCTGATTAAGTAGGTAAGTGAGTGGTCACGTATATCTTCTGAGAGGGTGCCTGATTTATAAGTTTGCTGGTGAGAATTAATGAGAATCCAGTCTAGAGTGCTTTTTTGTTATTAAGCTTGTTGGTTCGGGTAGGGGAAGTTATGGTTTGGGTAAAGCCATATAGATTAATATGAGTAGAAGGCTGCTCAGTTGTACAGGAAATCCAGTTTATGTTAAAGTCGCCAAGTATTATGGTTTCTTGTGGATAGTTGGTTGATAGCCAGCTAAGAATAGCTTCTAGTGTGTTAGTATTATTGCCTGGGGGAAGGTAAATACGGATTATATATATGGATTTACATTTGGTGAGCTGAAACTTTGATATAAGAATCTCTGCATTACTGGAAAGAGGTAGTTTGGGGTCTATTGAGGTAACTTGTAGTCCATTTTTATACAGTATAGCTACGCCTCCACACTTCTTAGCATTACGGTCAAGTCTCAGGATATTATAGCCGGGGGGGAATAACTACAGTATCTTGTATTGATGGGTTAAGCCAGGTTTCAGTAAGGCAGAGGATATCAAATGAATATACATCTATAAGGGAAGCAAAGGAGCACGTTTATTATTGATGCTTCGAATATTTAGATGTGCTATTAGAAGAGAGTTGGGGGTCCTGGTAAGTAGTTGTGTGTTAGATGAAGTTGTTGTATCAGGCTTAGTAACAGTACTTGAGGTAGGACCAGGGTTTGAATGTATATCACCATCTATGAGGATTTGGATTTGAACTCTTAGGGTGAGTTGGAAAAGTTTAGAAGTTAGGTTTTGGAATTTTCTAGCTTTAGGAATATAGTAAGAAATGTGAGCAAGTCTATGAAACTTGGCTGACAAATACTTTGCTGGGAAGAAAGAGTTGTTGAAACTATGGGGAAGATTAAATGCAGGTATAGAGGTTTGCTTGATGGGGTAGTGAAATCCTAGACTTGTTTGGTGTTCATAGTGAGTAAGTAGATAGGGAATAGTTAGGATAGTTAGCAGTGATAGTAAAACTACGGGATTGTGCCATGTTTGGTACAATAGTAGAGGCATTGTAGGAGCAGAATGAATGAGGTAAAATGCAGGGATCTTTGCAGATAAGATAGAGGGGGAGAATTGCTGGGAGTAGAGTACTAGTACTTTAAGGGGGAGGAGTTTGTGTTTGGTGATAATGTAGTGGGTGTGGTCAGTGGGGTATTTAGTTAGGACCACTGGGGCGGGTGAGATTTGGGGGCAGGGTAGGGGAACGGAGTGAGCCCAAAGAGCAAAAGAAGAAGGGAATCCTAGAAGAACAATCAGAGACAGTAATTGTTAAGGTAAGTATAGGTGGTGAGAGGTAGGTAACAGATAGCCTGGATAGTATTTGGATAATCCAAAGTGGTAAAGCAGTGAAGAAGGTAAAGGTAGGAGGGTAAAGAGGGACTATACACTGAAACAGGGAATCGGGATGCCTTTAAGGTGAGTTTGGGGACAATAGGTAAGGTGTAGAGAAATATTGCCACCTAGTGGACAGAGGTGAGATAGCAGAAATAGCATCTGTTGGGAGAGAGAAGGGAAGGTAGCAGATGTCAGAGTTTGAGTATGGTAGGATAGGAGTTTATAACAAAGGTTAAAGGAGAGAGGAAGGGAGACTAGGTCTAGGAACAGATAGAGTTTGGTTGCTGGTTGTCCTGGCTAGTGAGAGTAAATGTACAAAATTACAGTAGTGCACACTATTATGTCTACAGACAGTAGTTTTTAAAGTACATACTTTCTCTCGCTTAATGTATTCCCTTGAGGGGACTGTTGCACAGGGAAGGATGGGTTCTATTCTTTTAGTTTGGAAGACCGCAGTGTAGTGTTTCGAAAATATTGCTATTCAGCAGGCAGGGCAGGTCCTCAAAGTATTACTGAGCAATACAGTTTGGTAGCTGGTGATAACAAGGGAAGAGAGAAACAGTGGTAAGCTACACAGAGAGAAAAACACACATTCACTTATTAGATATTAATAACAAACAGGCTATAAGAATATACAAGCATACCAACACAATCTTGTCAGACAAGTATTTCGACTCTAAAACAGTGTAAGCCAACTGTGAAGTAGCAAAATTTTATTTACTAAATGTAGATTTTTATCAATGTAAACAAACTAATAATAGCAAACGTCATGGCACAATATTTACTGCTCACTAGATAACAAGACATACTGATACATATGGTATATTCCTAAGGTCCCTATAGTTGTGAAAAACTTTATAGCACAGTTTTCTTTAATCAGTAATTACTTTTACAGTTAGTATGCAATCATAGTCAGTAGATGCACTATACTATACAAAAGTGCAGTTTGAGCGTCCAATGTTCAGTTAAGCATTTACAGTACTAGCAAATAAGTATGAGTAAAGAACATTTGGGTCAAGTAGGATCCATACAGGAAGTAGTTCAAGAACCATGCAACTCATATAAGCTTATGTTCCATCCTTTTAAATGTTAGGATCCAAATAATTCCATTAAGCTTGTACTCAACCAAAATGAAAAATAGATTAAAATAAGCTAGGAACAGAATTCCTGAAGGTGTAAGAATAATAAGCTAGAAACGCTCTATATGCCGTTTTTGGAAATAAAAAAACAGTAGTACATTTAGATTAGACACATTGATTCGATTAGGCGTGTACTCAATCAAAATCAAAAGTGAATTTAAATAAGCTGGAAACAAAAACTCCTAATGGAGTAATAATAATAAGCTAGAAACGCTCTATGTGCTCTTTCCGAAAATCTAAGACCAAATAATACAATTAGGTTATACTCATCCCAATTACCGTACTGGATTGTTACAAGCTACAAACGCTATTAGTGTAAAGACAAGCAGATTACAATCACTACATTTGCTATAGCTTAATAGTGAGGTGAGTACAGACTAAAGCGCGACAGATGCTTTATCTGTGTCGTAGTGGTTTTAGGCAAGAATGTATCACTTTTAGACTGACCACTACAAAGTTCTAGTTTACCATATAAGTCCAGAAGAGGGTCAAAGCTCGTCAAGATATCTTACCAAGAACCTCTCGATCCTCCAAAGCAACAAAAAAGGCTGAGGGTAGGACGATGGGAAGGAAGAATGAACACGAGATGGACAACTCACATGGAACATTATAGTGAGTACATAACTTCTTTATGTGTAGTTGTCCTAACTCGTCTTCATCCTTTACTGATGGGACAGAGTCCCTAGCACCATCTTTCCTGGGTGACTCACAGGAGGATATTCTTCAGGACAGTGGAACCAAAGGTGTCCCTGTCCCTAGAGGCCAAGTCTACTTTGTAATGAGTAATAAAGGTATGAGGCCTTTTGCCCACGTTGCTGCTGAGCAAATGGTATCCATTGGTAATTTAGCTTTAAAGGCATGCGAAGTTGACACCCCTCTAGTATTGTCCCTTTATTTTATTCTCCAATTGCTTGTCTGTAGATTCACAGGTAAAGGAGATACAATCCAATAACCATCTGGACAAAGTAGTTTTGGATACTGCCAAACGTTTTTTATTATCTGAAAATGATATGAAAAGTTGTTCAGATTTTCTGTATTCTTTTGTCTTGTGCAGATAAAACCGCAGCTGTCTATGAACGTCAAGCTGATGAAGCATGCACTCTGCCTTATTGCCATATTTGGGGAAAAAAATGGTAAATCCATGGATTGCTTTAGAGTAAATTCTGAACATACTTTTGGTAAAAATGAAGGGTTAGTGTGTAATGAAACCCTATCATTATAGAATACCAAGTAAGGGGGTTTTATTGACAAGGCCTGCGACTCCGACACTCTTCTAGCTGATGTAATTGCTACTAAAAACAGAGTTTTCCAAGATAGAAACTTCAAATTACATGATGCAGCAGGTTCAAATGAGGGAAGAATAATGCGTGATAACATAAAATTTAAATTCCATGGTGGGAGAGGTGGTTCTATAGGTGGTCTTAATAAATCTGCTCCTCTTAGAAAGGTTTTTGATAGCTTATGAGACATGATATTCAGACCTTCACTTCCAATATGAAAATCTGAGATCGCTGCTAACTTGCATTCTAATTGCAGCTACATCTGCTCCTTCACTGAAAAGCTTCGCCAAAAATTGCAAGATAGATGAAAGGGGTGCCAAGAATGGATCAATTTGATTCTGAACGGCCCAGATAGAAAACTTTTCCACTTGCTAAGATATAGTTTTCTTGTTGACACCTTATGAGAAGAAATTAGGATATGTTGGACTTCAGGGGTAAAGTTAAGTCGCCTGGCTATACTGGGAACCGGAGCAGCCATGCTGTCAATTTAAGGGAATGAAAAGATGGGTAGAGAGTCCCCGACTAGTGTGTCAGGAGGTCTGGCACTGGGTCCAGAATCTATGGCTCTTCCAGAAGATGAGGCTTCAAAAAAGGGAACCATAGTTGAGGCCAGTATAGGGCTATTAGAATCAAGGTCCTTCCCAGATTGCTAGCTTTCTGAAGAACTGTGGGTATTGAGGAAAGGGTGGAAATGCATATAGGATTCCCAGGGGCCAATCGTGAACAAGTGCATCCCTCGGGGACTCCCCCAGAGGGGGGATCAGGGCGAAGTAGTTGCTGCATTTTGCATTTCTGGCTGAGGCGAATAGGTCGCAGCAAGGCTGGCCCCAGCTGCGAAAAATAATTTCCGCTATGTCTATTTTTAGGGACCACTTGTGTGGCATTAGAATTGCTCTGCTTAGTTTGTCCGCTATCACATTGGATTTCCCCGGGATGTGTGTTGCTATCATCAGAAAACGCTGAAAGGACATCGCCCACTGCCATACTCTCAGGGCTTCTTGACAAAGGGGTTAAGATCTGGTTCCTCCTTGTTTATGTACCACACAACTGACATATTGTCCATTTGTACTGCAATTGTACCCATCGGAAGAGTCCTGGAATGCCTGTGATGCCATCAGCACCACTCTCATCTCTAGTACACCGATGTGCAAATGAGCCTCGTGATCCTACTAAGTGCCTTGGGCTTTTCTTCCCTAATAATGCCCCCCCCCCCAATCTGGGAAACGTCCGTGGTCACTGTGGCTACTAGAGAAGGGGGGATATTAGATAACCCATCATTACTTGGAGTGAAGCCAACAAGGAAGGTCTTTCCTGCAGAACTCAGTCAGGGTTATGAGATGGGTCATTGGCAGTTCCTGCATGGAGTATTGGCTGAAAAGCATCCACTGGAGGATTCTCATGTGTAGTCTTGCTACAGGAATCACTATTATTGCTGCTGTCGTGGTCCCTAGTACTTTTAGGATTGTCCTTGCTTGTACTTATGTCTTGTAAAGAAGCTCCCGGATCTGAAGTCGAAGAGTCTGAACGCAACTTGACTACCATGGTTTTTGTGTTTAATTCTATACCTATAAAGATGGTATGTTGTGATGGTAATAAGGCAGAGTTTTCGTAATTAACTGAAATCCCTAGCAAGGTATACAGTTTCAAAGTAGTGTCTTTTGCCTGAATAAGTTGGTGCTTGGTGGTGGTTGTTAGGAGCCAGTCGTCTAGGTATGGAAACACCCAGAATCCTAGATGTCTCAGGTTAGCCACAACTACTGCCATGCATTTGGCGAACACTCTGGGGCCAAAGGGTAGAGCTCAAAATTGGAAATGACTGGCTCCCAACCGAAAGCGCAGAAGACTCCTGGATGGCCTGTCCATATTTACATGGTAATAAGCATCCTGGAGGTCTACTGAGCACATCCAGTTGTCCTTCCCTAAAAAGGGGAGTATTGACTGTAGCATGACCATTCAGAACTTTGTCTTTTTTACTGACTTGTTTAGTCTGCTGAGATCCAATATAGGTCTCCAGTCCTCTGTCTTTTTTGGAACTAAAAAGAACCTTGGGTAAGTTCCAGATCCTATCTGGTCTGCCGGGACTGGCTGGATGACTTTTTTGAATCAACTTATGAATTTCTAAGGTTGCTTGTTCCCTGTGATTGGATGGAACATCCGGGATTCTCTTTACTTTTGGGGATGGCGTCAAAAAGGGAATTGCGTAGGGTCAGGATATACTACTTTGTACCAACTTGTCTTTTATGTCCAGCCAGGCTTGTGGATGCAAAGATAAGCATCCCCCGACTGCCTCCAGAGATGGACAGTCAGGCCTCCTTTCATGAGCGCTGATAGGGTTTGCCGAAGAAGGATTCTTGGTCACCCTGGTTCTGTGGACTTCCCCCTTCTGTTGCGTGGGCGGTGTCTTCTGTTATTACCTACTCCTCTGGCCCTGGAGGAAGGCTCACCCTGCGTGTCCTGAAAGACCCTCTGGGATTTCTGGAACCACATTTTCCTACCCTTTTGACCCTTGGGATAGGGTCTAGAAGGAGTGGAAACATGGATTCCCACGGCAGAGAGAGTCTTCCTTTCATGTTCACACCAGGTAAGCGTTTCTTTGACTTTAGGCCCAAGCAAGGATGAGCCATAAAAAGGGGTATTGACAAAGGATGATTTAAAGGGTTCTGCAAAATTATATAAGAACATCCAGGAATGACATCTGAGGGCAATTCCGGAACAAGCTGATCTACTCGCTCCATCGGCTGCATAGGACACGAGACGCATGGACAACTTACCCACTGAATTGAGGGTAGCAAGCTGGGAGGAAACTATCTGCTACCCCTGCAGGTAGTGTACCCTGGAGAGTATTCTCCAAGCTCTTTTAGGAGATATCTCTGCAGTCTGCTGAAATGCGTAAGGTAATTCAGTGACCCAAGGGTAAAGACCCCTGACGTAAACATGCGCTTTCTGTGCCTGTCCATCGTACACAACTCCTTATTCGGGGGATGGACAGATGTGGAAGTTTCCAATAACTCCTTTTTAGTGGCCGCTGCCACCACCATGGCATCCACAGGTACTCCTTTGGTCAAAAAGGTTTAGTCCGTTGGTGCAGTGATAAATTTGTTGGGTCTCCTAGGGATGCGTTCCATTGAATCTCGAACCTCCCATGCCTTTTGACAAACTAGGTCCATGAGCTCGTCGAAAGGCAGAGACACCCAGGTGGATGAAGGTGGAGATCTGAAAGCCTTCAGGTATATGGACTCCTCATCAGAAGGGTTGATGGGATTCCAGCCACCTCTCTGTTTGAGGATCTCTAGAATATCTGCAAAGGAGACATCCTCAGAGGGTGACCTTGGGGACCCTTCTGACTCCTCGAGGTCCGTATCCAATGTAATAGGCTCTTCCTAGGAGTCAATATGCTTCCTCTTGCATAGTTTCTTCCGAGGGACCTCCTCAGTGAGACACTCCGGGGAGGTTTCGGAAGATAAGGTTTCATCCAATGGGGCATCCTGAGGCTTTGGGTCTCTACTCTTTTGTGGAATCACCTGTGCAAGAAGAGACACCAGAGCTTTTGGGGTTGGAATGGTTGGACCTGGCAGTAGGGATGTCCTTGGTGACCAAGCTCTCCTCATGGCTGCGAAGGCCCCCTCCCATGGTCTGAGAGGACTCCCGGCTCCGAGGAGTTGAGCAATGCTCCCGGCACCACAGGGGCTGGCTCCGAAGCAGAGGTAGGAGCCAAGCTCGCCTGAGCCAAGGCCCCGAGAGGCAAGCTTTGAATTGAAAAAACTTAGGTTCAACAGTCTTCTCTGGACCCAACCGGTGAGTGTCGGCTCCTAGACATCTCAGACAATACTGAGGTAGTCAGAGTGGTCGGCACTGAAGAAGCTGAAACAGTTCTCAGTTCTGACAGCTCCACCAATACAAGTTCCAAGCACTCCTGCTCCAAAACCACCACTGGGATCAAAGGAGGAACGGAAGTCAGGGGAACGGTTCCAGACAGCTCCGAACTTCTTGGAGTCAGATCTGATAAAAGTTTGGCCAGTGCCGGTGTCTTATGCAATCTCTGCACCACGATTCACATCATCATCTGACAAGCTTTTGGAGGATCAAGAGGATGCTGCCAAGATAGTGGACTGCAAAATAGGTGACTTGACTGTCGGAGATATCGGCTCCAATACTGGGGACCAGCTCCGAAGCTGATCTGCTCTCAGTTCCAATAAAGATGGAGTCGAGGCAGCAGGTCTAGTCAAGTCAGATTTTTGTGCATCTGCCAGAGACATCCTAGGTAGCTTAGTGGATGACTCCAACGTGCTGGAAGTAGAGGAAGAGGATCTTTTTGAACTTTTCTCACCAGTAGTAGCAGCCTTAGGTGGACTTAGACCCTTTTCCATGGCTCCTTGAAAGGAAGATTTTATCATGCCCCTCAAAATTTTTCCTTTCTTGGAGGACCCTGGAACTAAATGCATGACAAATCGAACAGGACTCCTGTAAATGGAGTGGTCCCAAACAGTAGACAAACTTCGAATGTCCATCAGTTATTGACATTTTTTTGGGAGCATTAAGGGCATTTTTTAAAACCAGAATGTTTTTGATCTTTCTGTTCCTTCTGTTTTGACATAATGCACACACACTCACCAAAAGACTAACCCACTAATTAAAACGGGTTAAAGGCTCTCTAACTTAAATGGGCCTTGGATAACAGAAGCAGATAATCGCACTTTCATGCAAAAGGTAATAAACAAAGATAAGAAACTCTTAAGCAGTGTAGGTTAACCACAGTAAGCTATTACAATTATCTAACTATACGAATATCTAATTCAACACACATGATAATGTATAACTGGAAGGGAAACCCAATAACTACTCTAAACTAAATATCCAAATACACAGCAAACATGAAAACAGGAAAAGGGACTATAAAGGCCTAAAGGAAAGCAGGGCTAACACACACTAATCTAACTACTAAATCTAATTACTAAATCTACGAGAAAAAATTAAAAAAAAAAGTAGAAATGCTCTAAAGACAAGCATTTAAATGTGTACATATATAAAAATTTTAACCAACGCTAATATAATGGAAAAAGAAGAAAGAATTATGAATTCACTTAGCCAGAGCTGATCTTCCGACCCAATCTGTTTCAGCAGCAAACAAGATCTGGGAAGGCACTAGAGCATCATGGGACAGGGCTGGAGCAACGAGCTGGTTTGAGACCTCGAGCTTTAGTAAGCGGCCGAGTGGGAACAGAGGATCAGTTCTGAACCAATCAGTAAAGAATGAAGACGAGAAAGGACAACTACACATAATTAGTATCTGAAATTAATTAGAATGCTACTATCCACAATGTCAGGCTGAGGGCTAGAAAGTTAAGATGAAGCAGAGAATCTTTCTGTGTAAGCAAGTCTACTCTGTGGGGAAACTTATGATGATGACCTCTGGCCAGATGATGAAGGTGGAACTAATGCTGCCTGGACCAAAAGGGAGTCATCAGCAAGATTTTTGGTCTGTGCCTTTGCATTTTTAACAGAGGCTTTAAAATAAAGGGTAGGCATAAAAGAAGTTCTCCCTCCAATGGAGGAAAGACATGGCATTCATCCTCTAGGCCTGGGGACAAGCTATCCTGGAGCAAAACAGTCTGAGCTGTTTATTCTGAGTGGATGTGAATAGGTCTGGGGAATACCTCATTTGTGGACTATGTCCATAAAGACCTTCATGTTCAACATCTACATCTGGATAGTCTTCCAGAGACCTGCTTAATGAATCCACAATAACAATGTCTTGGAAAGGAATGTAAACTGCATTTAAGGACAGATTTGTTTTTATAGCTTGGTCCCAAGCCAGAACCCAGTCTGTATAGTTGACAGGACTTCACCCCCCATTTGTTTATACACCACATGACTTTTGAGCTGTCTGTGAAAATCCTGAGGTATCTTGGATTCTATGAGTGACAGAATACCTGTTGAGCCTGAATAAATGCCATCATCCCTTTCACATTGATGTATTCTTTCCTTTGTTTGAGGATCCACCAACCCTGCACTGCTAAGGAGCCTGTCCATGCACCACAATTAAGATCTGATGCATCTGTGGCAGTTCCTAAGTAGGAACAATTGCTTTGAATAGCAGTCCTGAATTCAGCTGCACCTGAGAGATCCACTAAAGTAACTCTCTTTTTAGAAAGGGTAGTGGTGGAATCTGAGTGTCCAAAGGATGACACTGGTGAGACCAGCAACACTTTAGGTAACACTGGACCTTTCTTATGTGTCATTTAGCAAAGGAAATCATGAACACAGAAGCTGCCATGATCCCCTGAGCCCTTAGAATTTCCCTAGCAAGACAAGGCTGAAGAGGAAGGAGGGACTGAAAATACATGAACAGAGTCATCATTTTCTCTTGTGAGAGAAAGGCTATCATAAAATGCATGCCCAGCCTCCATCACAGAAAGACTAGATCCTGGGTAGGGTGCAAGGCAGACGTTTTTATATTGATTGTGAAGCCCAGCCACTGCAAAAGGGAGATAATGTAGCTGAGATGCCTTAAAATATCTTCCTGAGAGGCTGCCTATATAAGAAAGTCATGAAGGTATGGGAATATTTAAATATCCTAAGTCCTGCAAAAGGCAACAGCTGGAGGCAGGTACTTTGGTACTACCCTGGGGGTTGTAGGAGGAGAGATAAGTCCAGGATGGTTCTTCACTCTCCTTTTCTAGGAACCAAGAAAAGTCTGGAATAAATAACTTTTTCTAGATGTTGTGGTGGTACAGATTCTTTGATACCTTGGTTGAGAAGACCCTGCAAAATTGGAGGGAGTTGGTGCAGCTACCTGTCTTGTTGAATGGAGGAGCAGCAACACCTCTGAAGGCTGGAATTTTCTTCCAAGTCATTTTATTGCTTTGTTGAATGAGCTACTTGTCTGAAGCGATGAGTTGCCAAGCTGAAAAGCAGAAGATTAGTCTTTTTGATGGGTGGAGGAGGGGAGTGGACCAAGGGAGGAAAGAGAAAGAAGAAATTAGTCAAGCTAATTTTTCTGAAAAGGGAGGTTCCCAGACATGGTATCACTTCCTGTTTTGTCCTGAATTTTTTTTTTTGGCATCTTTCCAGTTTTCTGAGCAGAATTAGGATCTCTACGGGAAACGGAAGTAGGTTTAGCAGGATAATTCCTTTGACACCTGGGTACAGAGGTGAGAAAGATTTGCTTGAAATCTTGCATTACTTTACCTTTCTCCTGCAACGCTTTGAAGAGGTCAGCAGCAGCAGGACCAAACAGAAAATCCCTTTTAAGATATTTAGAGGAGAGTCAAATAACTTAACTTTGATATCCTCAGAGAGGGATTGGGAATGAAGCCATGCAAATCCCCTGATTTCAGATCCTGTGGCAGCCATCTGGAAGAATCTTCCACTGTATCGTAACCACACTTAATGGTATGTCTGGCCACCTGAGTAGCTTGACCCACCATAGAAATAGCCTACTGCTTAGTTTCAGAATTCTTAGTGTTAGCCTAAGTCTTGTTGAATTCACCAAGAATAGACAACAGATATTCTGTCATTTGGTTTTCATAATTCCATGTCCTCAAAGACAGAGTAGCAAAAATGTAAATCTTTCCAGGTCTGCCCATGACCCTATTGTCTCTGTCTAAAGGTAAAACATAAGCCGCAGGTAAAGTTTGGAAGGCTTGTCCATGGAGACAAAAAAACAAAAAAGGACTCTGACAAAGGATTTTTATATAGATATTTTAAATTCTACAGCACTCTGTAAAACCTATCAGTCCTCTTAGGGGGGTGTTAGCTGGGAATCAGGGAGGTAGAAGATGCAAATGCACATAGAAAGGCCTCAAAACTTGGAGGGACGGGTGCTAGTGTGGCGGTTCCTACCTCCAGGAAATTTTAATGCCGCTTCAAAACATCTGAAACTTGTCTAGATTCCCATTCAAAATGCTGCATCAGTTTTGTGAAGGTTTCCGCAAAGGAGATTTCTTCAACAGAAGAGTCAGGAAATAATGTTGCTTCATCATCTGAAGCCAAATTGCCTGATGAAGGAGTTTAAATGAATAAGTGTTGATCTGAGTCAGAATCTTAATGCTGCATCACTCTTGTGATGGTTTCCCCCAAAGGGGATTTCTTCAATAGGAGATTCATGAAATAATACATCTCCATCATCTGAAGCCAATTATCCTGGGGAATGAATTCAAGATGAATAAGCAAGAGTGTTCATCTCAGCCAGAGTCTTTCTCCTCCTCAGAAGAGGATTCATGTTGTCTCTTCTGAAGGGAAATAGTAAGAGAAGTAGAAAGAAAGGAAGAAGCCTTAACAGACAAAAAGGCCTTCTACAGACCCTGTGAAAATACCACCCATTCCTTTACTTGAGACATTGGAAAGGATAAACATCCTTCATCTTTTGCATCTTTTTAATAGGTGTGACACTTGTTTTTACAGAGCATGGAGTATTCAATTCCTGGTGGACCTCAACTAAGGAACCAGGCAACTCCTCCCTAACTAGAATTTGAGGTATGTCCTTCGGTCCCTCTGAGATAATGAGCCTTGGTTCCACTTTCACAAACATATTGGCAGGATCAGTCATATTATACATGTGAGAATCAGACGCCAAAGAGGACTAAAGCAGGGTCATGGTATCTGCAGCTTAAGAAGTAATTGGGCATACTGTTGGCTTCTGCAACTCCTCAATGAGTACTTCTGAGTCTGACTAGGCAGACAATGGTTCAAGCCTAGATCTTATAAATTTCTTTATTGCTGCGAGTGGGTCTTTGGATTCCAAGGGTTCCTTCATTTTGGACTGGTCAAGGTGCTTCAAGTGCTGGATGTCTAAATAAATGTTCAGACAGAAAAGATGCACATGAAGGGATTTTCAGAACAAACGACTGACAAATATGATTCTTATGGTGGTGTTCAGCTCAAAGACAAAACAAGCACTGGGAGTGGAAGTCCTTATAGGAATCTGCCTACCACAATCACACTTCCCTCTCTTAGCTGACATCTAGCACTTTTAAACACCAAAGTACAAGAAAAAAAGGAAAGTTCTCTAATGAGGTACTTATCTGAACAAGCAAAAGCAGAGGCAACACAAACGGCCACATAAACAGACCAACGGATTTAAGACCTGCATTCAGACTGGCAGCAAGACAGTCTGAGGATCTTACACTCATATATCCTCTTATGTACCTACATACCCATGAGCTTAGGTCATACATTAGATGTATGACTGTACAGAAGAGATTTTGGCTTTGGTACGCTGCCCGAATGTAAGCTTACCTCGGCGATATAACCCACTTGTTTTGGAATACTGCAACAGTGATGTAAGGAAGGCATCAAACTGCTCAAGTGGGAGTCCTTAAGGAATCTGATGCTCACAGTTATCCTTTCCTTTTTTCCTGACAAACATAAGAAATAGTTTTCAAAAATATTTAGTGAAAAGAGGAACAGTCCCCAACTGGTTACTTATCTGCCTGAGTCTCTGTGCTGAAGCCAAACAGTGGATGACTAGATGCAACACTGACAGAAGTCTATATATGTAGACTAGCCAAAAGAAGGATATGAGTTTTGGCACATCCACATCCCCTTTGCACCACCACCATGTCCACACATGCTAAGGACAGATATACAGCATGTGAGGAAGGATCCTGAGCTTTGTAGACTGATGGACAGTGATCTTATGAAAAACATTTACAGTTCAAATTTCTAAACTGTAGCTAATGAGATGCTTCGCAATTCTCCCATTTATTCACATAATGTACATTATGGCTGGGCTTCTTCCAGATCATCTACATCTCCCAATACATGTCTTTGGTTCAAGTCCAAGGCACTCCTGATTCTTCTAGTGAGCTCCTGCTTCTCCTGATTCTTCTAGCCAGCTTCTGCTACTCAAACATCTTCCTTTGGAATAATGTGAAAGGTTTCACCAGCAAAATCTCTCTATGAGGTGTGTTGCTGTTGGAAGATTGCTTCCCCTTCAGCTTGCTGGCTAATTTTTTTTGAAATTTCTTCCTTAGTCCTTCATGCATCAAAAAATACCTTTAATCTTCCAGGAAAAAATATTCTAGAGGAGAGTAGGATACAGCAACTTGAAACTCACTCCTGCCTGTTGACATCCCCTGACTGCCAGGATAAACTTGTTTCTCTTTTGCTTGGGGTACAGCAAATATTTATGTTTAACTCTCTGTTATCCCCAATATGTAATACTTCTCCTTTTTGTCACAGTTTTATCAAGAACAGCTCTGCTGGCAAAACTGCATCTTTACTACTACAGATCCCAGCAGCTTTCTCATAGCCAGATTCCAAGCAGTCACGTGATGCACCCAGACAGTTAAATTCTGCTGCAGACCATAAGTCCAGTTGCTTATTTGTACTTTCATAAAATGAATGCAGTTTTATTCCTTCCAGCTGACATAGCTAAAAATGCCATGCTTACTTTGTGTGCTCTCTGCTCTATAACTCGACTTTATTACACATCTCTTACTGAAAAGTCTCCTATTTAGCAAGGCTTTCACTCATTTCACTTTCTGATTTCTGCAGGTCTATCAGATCATCTGAAAGTACAGTTTTGTACCTACCATAAATGTAGATGTTCGAAGATCCACATTGCTGCAGTCCTTACACTTGGGTAGTCCGCTGTCCTCGGTCGGCCCGAATATCAAAGTATAAGGCTGACGTCGGTCAAGGCGCATTTGACTGACATCAGGACGTCAGGGTACAAATGCGCATGACCGACGTCATATCCACAGTCTTTTCTTGCCCCAGATGTCAGAAGACCCTAAACATAAAGGTCAAAACCAAAAGACAGCAAACAAACAAACAACCAAACACCCTTGCACCAAAAATATGTACAATATATACAATATACACAATATTTACAACCCAACCCACACAACCACCTCTAACTACAGAGGGGAAGGAGGGAGGGTAAATTGGACTGCAGCAATGTGGATCTTCGAACATCTACATTTATGGTAGGTACAAAACTGTACTATGTTCTTCATCTCACATTGCTGGTCCTTACACTTGGGTAGAATCCCAAAGCAGAGGTAAGGGAGGATGGCCAAACTACAAGGAAGCAGGAGCTGCCAAAATGCCCTGCAAAACAGCAGTGGCAAAACCAGCCCTGGATTTAGAGTAAAGTGGTAGGTGATAATGCCTAGAGAAAGTATGCACTGAACTCCAAGTAGCTGCCTCCAAAATATCCTTGGTTGCCACTCCCCTCAAAAGGCTGTCAAGTGGCAGTAGCCCTAGTGGAATGAGGCCTAATCCCAGCTGGAATCTCCTTGCCATGATGGGAATAACAGAAAGCAATGCAAAACCCAATCCACTTAGAAATAGTTTGTTTTGACACAGGCTTGCCCTGAGAACTCAAAGCAAAAGAAACAAACAACTGCTGAGACTGCCTGAACCCTTTAGTTCTGTCTAAATAATATCGCAACTGCCTGTGTACATCTAAAGTGTGCAAAATCTTTTCCCCTTTATTTTGGGGATTTGCATAAAAGTAGGCAAATGAATAGTTTGGTTTAAAGCCACACTAGAAACCACCTTAGGCATAAAGGAAGGATTAGTACGTAAAGATACCCTATCCTTATGGAAAATCAAGAAAGGCTCAACCGCCATAAGGGCCTGTAATTCAGAAACCCTTCTTGCAGAGGTAATGGCCAACAAAAAGGCAGTCTTCCATGATAAATATTTCAACTCAGAAGTAGCTGCAGGCTCAAAAGGTTGTAGAGTGAGTTTCTCCAACACAAAATTGAGATCCCAAGCAGGAGTAGGAGCTCTACGTGGGGGTCTTATATTCTTTGCCCCTCTAAGAAATTGCTTGAACAAAGGATGAGAAAACAATGGAGGGTCACATTCATAGTGAGCTGAAATTGCTGCAGCATGAACCTTAATAGAAGAGAAGGACAAACCTTTGCCCAGTAACTCAGTAAGATATTGAAGGGCCACACTCAAATTAGGCTCAGAAACATCAAAATCCTTTGCTGCACTCCAAAATAAAAATATCTTCCATTTATCTGCGTACACTTTCCTTGTACTAGGCCTTCTAGCTTCCAAAATCACATTCAAAACTTGTTGTGGAAGTTGAGACCCTCTATGGTTCAAAACAGAATATGCCAGGCTGTTAGGTGAAGAGAGTGAAGTTTGATATTGAGCAAATGGCTGTCCTCCTGTGACAACAGGTGTGGAATCGAAGGCAAAGGCCATGGAGGCTTCCGTACCAGACTTCTCAGTAATGGGTACCAGTGCTGTCGAGGCCAATCTGGAGCTATTAAAATCATCCTTGGCTTGTCCTGTCTGACCTTTAGAAGTACCTTTGGGAGGAGAGGCAGAGGTGGAAAGGCATACACATGAAGATTGCTCCAATTGAAAGAAAGAGCATCCACTTTCCAAGCTGTGGGATGAAACCTTTTGTGCAATACTTTGGCAGCTGATGGTTTAGTGGAGAAGCGAACAGATCTATGTCTGGAGTTCCCCATGACACTGTCAATTTCTGAAATACATGAGGATCCAATTTCCACTCGTGGGGATCCATAATTCGTCTGCTCAACACATCTGCTAAGGAGTTCTGTGCTCCTGGCAGAAACCTTGCCTGAAGATTGAGCTGTAAACTGAGAGCAGTCTCCCACAAAATCATTGCTTGCCTGCATAGAGGATAAGAATGTGTTCCCCCTTGCTTGTTGATGTACCACATGACAGTAGTGTTGTCTGTTAGAATCAACACCTGCCCTGGAAGAAGTAAATCCTTGAAAGCTATTAATGCAAATTGGACTGCTAACATCTCCTTCAGGTTGATATGTAGATGTTGTAGTCTGGCAGGCCACTTGTCTTGTATCCACTTTCCATTTAGATGAGCTCCCCAAGCTTTGTCTGAGGCATCTGTCGTTAAAATCTGACTCGCCTCTGGCCGGGTCACAGGGAGTCCCTTGTTTAGGTGACATTCCTGAGCCCACCATAAAAATTCCTTTTGAATGCAAGGTATTATTTGAATGACAGTGACCAGATCCTGGCAGTGCTGTGTCCATACATTTTTGAGATACCATTGCAGCTTCCTCATATGCAGTTTGGCATTGGGAAGCACCAGAATACAAGATGCCATGAACCCTAAGGCTTGAAGGACTGTCCTTGCAGTCAGCCTGGACTGATGAGATAGTTGATGGAAGTAAAGGGAAAGATTCTTTTGTTTGTCCGGGGTTAAAAAGGCCATCTGGGATGCTGTATTCAGTCTTACACCCAGAAAGCACATGTCCTGAGAGGGTACTCGACTAGACTTTATTTCGTTCACAGAATACCCCAGGCATCTTAGCACTGCTATCACATATTCCAAATGATGAAGAAGCTCTTCCCTTCCTTGAGCCAGAATCAGGCAGTCGTCCAAATAAGGATAGATCTGTATTCCTTTTAGCCTGAAGAAAGCTATCACTGGAGCCAGAACTTTCGTGAACACTCTGGGCAGTAGATAAGCCAAAGGGCAATGCAGAGAACTGATAGTGAGAAGTCCCAGCTCGAAAACGCAGATACTTCCTGCAACTTAGTCTGATAGGAACATGAAGATAAGCCTCCTTGAGATCCAAAGTTACCATCCAATGATCTTTGCCCAGCAGAGGTAAAAGCTGCTGTAACGTCAACATTTTGAACTTGGGAATGTCCAGATAAGTGTTGAGGATAGATAAATCCAAAATTGGTCTCCACGTGTTCCCCTTCTTTGGTACTAGGAACAGGCGAGAATAAAATCCTAGGCCCACTTCTGGCATAGGGACTGGCTGTATGGCCCCTATTTGGAGTAACAGAGAAATTTGCTTGTGAACCTCTATTCTTTGTTGAGGAGGAACGTCTGGCATGCCTTTGAAAGGGGGCAAGGTATGGAAATAAAACCTGTAACCGTGGTGTATGATATCCAATACCCATCTGTCTTGGGTAATTAAACTCCAATTTTCTTTGAAAAGTGCCAACCTTCCTCCCAAAGGTGCTGCCAGACGAGAAGGCTCTGGCAGCTGAAAAGGTAGGTCATTGGGTCTGTTTACGAAAGGACTGACCCCTGCCCTCACCTGAAGACTGTGCAGGAGAACTCCCTGTTCTAGGCCTGAAAGAGCCCTGAGCTCTGCCCCTGCCACGTCTAGATCTACCCCTAGACTGGGAATCATAAGAAGGATACGTCCACACCTTAGTAGGCCAATTTCTACTAAACTTAGGAGGTTGAACCTGCAAAAAATCTTTAACAGTCTGCATAGACTTAGCCTTGTCTTCCATTTTCTTTAAAACTGCCTCAACAGGAGAACCAAACAACACATCAGATTGTAAAGGAGCATCTAAAATCCTTGTTTTAACATGGTCAGATAAATTTTGATCCCTCAGCCAGGCGTGCCTGCGAAGAACTGACCCAGTGGCAGCCACCCTAGACGAGGCCTGTACAGCATCAAAACCACATTGCAAAGAATGCTTACCCACCTGTTCAGAAACATGTACTAAATCTTGCAACTCTTTACAATCAATACCTTCTGCCAGAGCATCCACCTTAGACTGCAATTGTGAAAGGAGATAGTTTTGGTATTTCAACATGTGAAACTGGCAATTCAAAGCCCTCATAGCTAGAGTGGAAGAAGTATAAACTTTCTTTCCCCATCTATCCAAGGCCCTGGCCTCTTTATCTGCAGGAACCGGATTCTTGACAACAGAAGCCTTAACACCTTTAGGCCCCTGGCTAACAGTTTCTGGGTCTGCCCTAGGACTCTTAAAAAGATACTTATGAGCTTCAGGCACCCTGTAATACCTATCCAGTTTAACAGGAGCAGGAGGCAAAGAATCAGGATTAAGAGAAGCCTCTGTAAAACATCTTGCACTACATCCAAAACAGGAGGTATAGCCAAAGGCCTATGCTGGGGTAAAACAAAATTCCCTAAGCCTTTTCCTGGAATCAGAGAAGTCCTGACCTTCCCACTTAAAATGCTCCCTCATGGAATGAAGAGTTTCTGAAAAGAAAAATCCTCAGGAGGAGAAGCAGAAGGAGTAGAATCATCCACATCAGAATCAGAATAAGGAGAGTACTCCTGCAAGTCTTCAGCGAAGACTCTGAAACATCCGAAGCCTGCTCAAAACTCCCTAGCTCAGGCTCCACCCTAGGTCTCTTATCAGGAGGGGCAAAGAACCCTAATCAAAGTAATCAAATCTTCTGCCATTTTAAGCATATGCTTCTTGGGCACAGTTCCTGAAGAACTAGGGGTGACACCAACTGAAGCTAAACCTGGCCTGCCTCTGGGAGAAGCCTTGGAAACAGAAGGAGAGGGCCTAACCACCCTAGGCAGGGAGGGGAGTATAGTAACCTGAGAAGCCCCATCAGCCTGACCTGCCTCCTGAGAGGCCACATCCTGCAATAACAAAGTCTCTCCCTGGGATCCCAAAGAAACCTCGGTGGAACCACCGGCTCCACCGACACCTCTAAAGAACCGGCGTCCGGTGCGGACGGTTCTTCAAGCCTAGGCTTAACTGCTTTGTCCTTGCGCTTCTTGAAGAAGCGGCCGGAGCATCCGGCGGCATTTTATAATTGCACCGCTTCCCGAAGACTAACCTGGCACAATCTAATCTTCTCTTTATAGTGCGCTTATTGAATCTAGCACAAGAGCGACACCCAACAACGTCGTGCTCAGGCCCTAAACAAGGAATACACAAAGTATGGTAGTCTCTATGCGGTATCTGTTTCCCACAAGAAATACAATTATTCACTTTTTCTGACATCCGGTAACCCACTGAGGCAAAAAAAAACCAAAATATTCCCCAACGGGGTACTTAGCCAACTTTGACTCGGTCTGAAACTCCGAAATCGAACAATTTCAGAACGCCAACCGGCACTTGCAACGCTGCTTCTGCATCGGACCATGCGGCAAAAAAGACTGAGGATATGACGTCGGTCATGCGCATTTGTACCCTGACGTCCTGATGTCAGTCAAATGCGCCTTGACCGACGTCAGCCTTATACTTTGATATTCGGGCCGACCGAGGACAGCGGACTACCCAAGTGTAAGGACTGCAGCAATGTGAGATGAAGAACATCAGCCACATAAAGCTTCTTCTATTTTCCAGACTTTTGTCACTGAGCTTTAAAATAATTGAGACACTGGAAGAATATACAAAAACCTGAGAGTGCAATTGATTATTTTTTTCCCTCAAAACTGCGGAAAGCCACCTCCTGTACTAAACCTAAAAATTGAACTGCATTTTGCTGAGCAGCTGCAATGTACTTTCCAGCCACAGTCTTTTCTTTTCTGGTTGATTTTTATTTACTTTCTCTATATTTCTTCTTCCCTTGCATCCAGGCAGTGGAATAAACTTTCTCCACACTTCCTCTTCTCTTGCATCCAGGCAGTGTAATTACTAGCTAATGACCCACATTTATCCAAATTAATAACTTTTACTGGCTTTTTAAACAACTTCTCAGTTTTTATGCTAAGAGAAGTCTAAATAACTTGTTAATTAGCATGCAGCAATCTTGGAAATCCCAAGAATGGAGATATTTTGATATACAATTCTGCATCTGTAAGTTACAGACTGTAACTTCTCTTCCTTCCTAAATGTTTATTTATTTATTTATTTTACATTTGTTGACCAGGCTAGTCTAACTAGATATATGTCCATTTTCAGTAGAGGCCTGGGGAGATGAGCTCCAAGGAAGCAAAATACAATCAATCACATATACAAAAAATGAATGTGTACTATGAACACTTCAGGTACAGAACAGAGAATAATCACAGAGGTCATTTGTTCACAGCACAGTGCTAAATATACAGATACATTTAGTGCAATATAACATGTAAAAAGATAGCAGCTGAGTTATACAATACATTAGTAAACAAGTTGTCAAAGAAAAAGAAGGAGCTGAAATATACAGTATATGAGTAAAAGTAGTCTCCTTAAATTCTGAGGATGTGAGTAAAAATATCGTGAAGGACTAGGTCAGTTGTTTCTAAGAAAAGGAACAAGACTACTGAGAAGAGGAGGGTAGGTAGATCCAAGTAAGAGCGCTAGTAGATCAGTCCAGTTTAGTACAGGCCCACAACCAGTGTGTTCTGAGGAAAAGTTTCAGTTTGTTTTTAAAGAGTGATAGAGGGAAGAGAGGAAAGTTCGCTAGGAAGAAGGTTCCAGGATTTTCCAACAGTATTAGAGAAAAGAGAGTCCCCAGCCCTCCATAGCAAATGTTGCTTTGGGGCAGATTCCGTAAAGCCTCATGAAACGAATTATACTTTAGATGAACTTTAGAAAGATGCTTAAAAGATAGGTGAAGGCTGCCAGCTTAGCCAGATAGAATTTTGTAGAGAATTCTGTCATTTGTAAATATTTATGTAAGCCACACGCTTGTTCTCTTAAATGTGAAACGACTGCATTGGATATTTATTTATTTATTTTATTCTATTTTACATTTGTTGACCGGGATAGTCCGACTGGATACATGTCCATTTTCAGCGGAGGCCCAGGGAGAAAAGCTCCAAAGGTGGTTTCATATACAATCATTACAATGTACATATAGATCAGGAGTCTTCATAACATTATACAAATAGAACACATTTTACGGTCTAGTTGAATTTATACAAATATAATGCATTTTATAGTCTAGTTAGATTAATACAGTCTAACCGTCTTCTAAACTAGCTTAACAAATATAATTGAGTACCACTTACAGACATAGAACTAGTAAACCAGTATGCATGAAGAATGATATATTGAACTGCAAAAATGTAACTGCACTCTGTTGTAAGAAAGCTATGTCAAGCAATTTATGACCGTCTTTGATGTTAAAATTCAGAGCCGATATGTCTAGAGGGAGGCATTCTGCCTACTGTTTTAAGAGCAGAGTTAATGGCTAGAATTTGCATGTATAAATGTCCTTTATTGCTCTGGTTTCTGATCAGGTGTAAAGAATGTAAATGTAGTTTCTGTTAGCCTGGGAACACCAGAGAAGTGTGAAGAATAATGTCATGTAAAGCAGCTCTGTGTTATCAACTTAAAGAGAGAGAATCAGAGAGCTCAGAGCATTTGTCTTGAGAACATCCAACATCACCACTCTGCCCGTCTAGATGTAAGTAGGATTTTAGAACTATGTTTTCTCTTAGATATAACTAGGAAATAGAAAGATTAGACTAGTTTGTTTTTCTGTGATGTCACAACTTTTGCTACTGTATTATTTTAAGTATTTATCTGTGATCTTTAAACTCTTGACTAGCACTATGTAGTAAGAAGTATTGTCTTGTGTTTTTATTATTTATTAAATATTTTTAAACCTTTCAACTGTAGCTGTTTTGTGTAGAGATAATTTAAGCTATAAGAGTACACTGCATGTATATATTGATACTGTATCAAGTCACTCCAAATAAGTCTTGACTGTTAGGTTGCACTTACCATTTGGATAATAAAACTGCACAGCAATAATTGGACACTATTTAAGGGCCTTTGAGTAGCTGATAAATATTAGCTGGTTGGTGGCAGCGATTTCTACTGTATAGTCTGGGTAAAGGGGCACAGTTGGAGAACCTGTGCCAGCCTTCCCCAGGAGTGTCTGTGTGGTTGTAAATAACTCTTACCTCAAAGTGTGTGCGTCATACTTGGGCAGGAACACGAAGTACTGGTTGGACAGAGAGGGTGCTGGAGGTTTTAGCTTGCCCACTAGGCTGAGATCTGGACCCTATAGCTGTGCCAGTGGACAGTCTTATTGGGGACCTGGAGAGAAAGGGGAGAAACCAGCCCCAGACTGACTGTGATCTCTGTGTGCTCTTAAGGGAAATTGTACTTTACTGTGTGTGTATTTATTATCCTTTCCCTATATGGACACCCCTCACTGGTGTTATTGGTGAGGATTGAGGCTCCTTGATTGCTGGGCTAGTGCACGGGCGCCAGAGGTGCTATTAAGACAACCACAGAAGGTTCTGAATTGACACATCCGAATATGCTTGTTGGAATGCTACACTCCACTTGATCTTAGCCAAAAGAAAAAGAGAACATTTATACATATGAGTTATTATTCACTGATCTGGAATGAAAAACAGCTCAACAAAATCACACATGCAACATATATTTTATATATATATATATATACATATATATATATATATATATATATATATATATATATATATATATATATATATATATATATACGTGTGTGTGTGTGTGTGTGTGTGTGTGTGTGTGTGTGTAAATCCTACAACAATGTAGTCACAGCTGAGGCAGATCAGACATTAGGTGAAAAAAGCTCAATGCATCCAGCAAACAGTACAAAGTCAGGGCGCACTTTTACTGGAGGGATCGTCTCAGTTATACTCTTAAGAAAATAGGGGGCATTTTTTAATCACATCAGTTAGTTATTCTATGACACTACCCTCTTTGATGAGTAGTTGGTTTGAGAGAGAATCATCATTCAGCAGAAACTTGGAAAATCCTGTGTTCAGAGATAATCTCTGTAAAAATTCTAATACATTTTGTGACCTAACTGACTAAATACATAGCAAACCGTGCCCTATGAGCCAGCACCTCATTCATGCCATTAATAAACACATTTTTTTCAAATCAGGAAAAAAAAATCTGATGGCTACACTACTAAAAACACTTTACGATGAACATTAATTTATATTCAAAACTATGCATATTGATTGAACAAAGCCATCGGTGTGCTCATTGTAAATCTGGCATTATCCAGTTGGCTGTAACTATTAAAACTGTATATTTGCAACAAACATTCTCTATTCCACTAAGGTGAGAAAACAAATTCAGCTATCAAGAAAGAAGTAAATTTGTCTTCTGCCATCCTAAAATACATGTAACCCAAGAATCCACAAGTATCCTCATATACAGTAAATGGTAGGATGTAGGCACACTTCTGAGCCCCACAAAAAAAAAAAAAAAAAACAAGTACCAAAAGCTGTAATCTGCCTAGTATGCTATGAAAGTAGCAGCATGTACACATGTGAAGTACACTAGGAAAAGCCATCACCAGTCACAAAATAGACAAACAATAATGAAGCAAGAAATTCAGATATATTATACAATGCTGTCATTTAAAAAGATAAGCAAGTTTTTTTTTCTAAAAAGTACAGTTGTGTAAGCAGACTTACCATAACAGTAGAAGTTCGATTGATCACTGCTACAGTACCCTTAGCTATATGGGTTATATCTTGTCAAGGATATAACAGCCAGCCAGCTTCAAAGCTTCCGAGCACCTTAGCCAGTCAGTCAGCTCAAGCCGAGCTGACTTAAAAGACACTTCTGGGCTCCATTTCTGGGCTCCATGTCCTTCAGAGCTTTCATGCCAAAAGGAGGAGGAGGCTGAGCTCTGAAAGGACAATTCAAACAACAACAAAATATGCATTCACGCCCTAACGTAAGCAACATTCCAAATAAACATGGGAGATGGAGGGAGGAAGCAACAACTGCAGCGGTGATCATTCGAACATCTACTGTTATAAGTTTACTCATACAGCTGTACCATGTTCATCACATTTATCACTGCTGCAGTAGCCTTAGTTATGTGGGTTGACTACCCTTGCTTACTACATTTGGGAGGTGGAAGGAGAAGGATCCAGGAGCCCCTAGAGAATGGTCCTAACAAAACCTGGTATAGACCCAGTGAAGGTATCAAGCTTATAGTGCCTTGTAGAAGTATGTGCAGAGGAACAAGTTGCTGCTTTAAGTATTCTTCTGCAATCTAGTTATTTCCAAAAAGAAAGAAAAGGCACTGGTAGATTGGGCCTTGACCCTGCCTGGAATACTTTTGTTGTGGTGAGTATAACAAAAGATAAAAGCCTTCGACAACCATTTGGCAAGAGTCTGTTTTGACACAGATTGTCCCTTCTTTTTACCTTCAGAAGAAATAAGCAACTGATCTGTACATTTGAAAGATTCACTTCTGTCAAGACAGTACTGGAGTTGTCTGAGAGCATCCAAAGTAAAGAGCATTCTTTCTGTCTCATTTTGTGGTTCAGGAAAGTAAACAGGAAGCTGGATAGTTTGGTTTAAAATAAACTTGGATGCCACTTTAGGCATAAAAGGAGAATTAGTTATAAAAGAAACCCTGTCTCTGTGGAAAATGAGACATGGCTGACATACCATTAGAGCTTGGAACTCTCCTTACAGTGGCCAGAGCAATCAGTAAAACTGTATTACATGTTAAGAACCTCAGGTTAGCTCATTCAACTGAGCAAGTGATAGTTTCTCTAACACAAAATTAAGATCCCAAGGAGAGGCCACCGGTTTCCATGGAGGACTCCTATGCAAAACCCCTTTCAAAAACATTTTGACATAAGAATGTATTGAAAGAGGAGGCTGGATGGGTAGACATGCTGAAATGGCCAATAAACGAACTCTGTTGGAGTAGTAATAAAGGCCATAGGACAGTAACTTACACAAATATCATAAAGTCAGAGAACAACTTGTCCTGAATCGGTGTTGGTTATGCTAAAGGCACCAACTAGAAAACCTTTTTCATTTGCTAATACAGGATTTTCTAGTTGTAGGAATTCTTACCTGCATTAGTACCTGCTTATCATCCTCAGTAAACAGGTACCTAAAGGTAATGAAGAGCATATCATCCAAACAGTCAATTAAAGCTGATTGGGATAGGGGTGTAGCAAATACCGCTGTTCTTGTTTGAGTAGATAAGTCAGTGAGGAAGCTTATGGTAATTGCCCCTAGCCATTTCCAAAAGAAGGGAGAACCACTGTTGTCTGGCCCAGAAGGGAGTCACCACAATGATCTTGGGGGATTCCGCCTGAATCTTCAGAAGCACCCTGGATATCAGTGGAAAGGGTGGAAAATCATACAGGAACATTCCTATCTAGGGAAAAGAAAATGAATCGATCTTCCAGGCTTTCTTGCATAGAGTCCTCTTAGTAGAATCTTGCCATCTGTTTGTTCAGAGAGGAGGCAAAAAGGTCTATTTGAGAAACTTCCCAAAGCTCGATCAACTCTTGGAAGACCCCTAATCAAGTTTCCATTTGCGAGCGTCTCCCTTGTCCTGCACAGCTTGTCTGCTACACACTTTTGCTCTGAAAGAATGTCGGATGCCTGTACAGTGAGACTGTGCTTTGAAGTTATATCCCAACCTAACAAGGCTCGTCTGCAAAGGGTGTATGACCTGCTTTCCCCTTGCTTGCTGATTTAGCACATGACCTTGGTATTGTCTGTAACCATCTGAAGAGGTCCTGGGGACCAAAGATGATTCACTGAGTTAATTGCTTTGATCAGGGCATGCATCTCCTTGATATTTATGTGCTTGTTATCTGTCCTTAGTGTTCCAACACTTCCTGCACTTTTATCCCTTCTAAAACTGCTTTCCAAGCAAAGTCTGAAGTGCCTGGGGTGAATGACTGCTTCTGAACAGGGAGGAAGAGGGGAGACCTGGATTTAAGGATATCTGTAATCTCCACCCAAAAAAATTCTCTTCTGACAATCTCCAGCACTGGGATTTGAAATGATAAAGGGTGTTGATGCTGGCAACAAATACAATTCAGGTATCACTGTATATTTCTCATGTGGAGTCTTGCCAAGGATATCATGAGAATCAGATGCTATGACACCCAAAATCCTGAAGTATTCCCTTGAAGCGACCAAAATATGAAAGGAAAACCTTATAAATAGATCTAAATAAAGATCTATTTTTTGCTGTGGAAGAAAAGCTCTTTGAGCTAAGTATTTAGTTGATATCCCAGGAACAAAATCCTGTGCAAGGGAATGACTTTTGAATGTTCTCTTAAAATTCCGCAATGTGCAAGAGATCTCTCACCTAAGACAAGAGATTCCTGATACTTTGAAAAAGACTCTGCAAAGATAATCAATTAATCTAAATATGAAAATATGTGGATACCCAGTTGCCTGCAACAAGCTATAAATGGAGCTAGACACTGTGAACACTCTTGGTGCAGTGGATAGTCCAAAGGGTAAGGCAGAGAAATGATAATGTGATGCAGACACACAAAACCTTAAAAAACACCTGAAGTCTGGATGAATAGGGATGTGATAAGCATCTTCTAAAGCAAGTGTTACCAGGAAACCTGAAAGAGAAAGAAGAGTTAACAGGTTGTGAAGTGACATCATTTTGAATTTGGGCACCATCACAAACGTGTTTAGGAAAGACAGATCCAGAACTGATCTCCAAGCATAGTCTTTCTTTAGCACTAGGAACATACTTGAATACAAACCTCTTCCCCACCTACGAAGGAGGAACTGGTTCTAGCACTCCTTGGGACAGCATTTGATGAAAAAAGGTGGGAACAGATAAGTCTGATTAGGAGGATGAGAAATGACCGCCTGGAAAGGAAGAATTTCTTCCCACTGTCATCTACAATCTTGTTGATTTTCAGAACCCATTTGTCCAAAACAATCTGTTGCCAAACAGAGAAATGGAGATTCAGACTTTCTGGAATAAAAAATGGGCCAGAATGGGAAGGGAGTCACAAAGTTTCTTTCACAGCCATTCAGACTTGTTCCACTGTCTTTGGTTTTGGGAGGTTCGACACTTTTTTTGGAACCCCCTTGCCACTTCTTCTTGAATGTCTGTTTTCCTGAATTTTGTTGAGATTGCCAAAATTGGATGAGAAAATACAAAAAACCCTTGGACAATTAGGAAAAGAAGGAAGAATCTGTAGATAAAACATTCCTCTTATTTTCACAATTTGTCAGAAAAAACTTTTAACATATCAGCCTGCCAAAATTCTGAAAATCAAAGCTGCTTAATGATACACTTTTTCCCCATACCTATCAATTTTCTCATCCTTATCAGAAAGACTAGAATTGGAATTAACTGTGTGTTTAGCAGCAGAGGGATCAAGTAAAGCTATAGTTTCTGCGCCAGGTTTGGGAATAGTGTATAACAATTTAAAAGACTGAGAAACTTTATCCTATCTGCCTTTTTAGGGGCAGCTGGCTGACTATGATGAACACTGCAGGCAGTAAGACACACACATCCTGTAAAGCAGACAGAACAGGAGGAATAGGTGTAGGTTCTGGAAAATCCTTCTGTAACAACTCATAGTATTTTCTGAGGGACTGAGAAACCTCAGCGTTCTCTGACTAAAATAAACAGGCATATTCTAGCAATAACCTCAGAAAGAGAAATCCCCACAGGGAGAAAAACAAACTGAGCTCTCTTTTGCGTCTGAACCAGAAATCTGAGGGAAAATATATATATCTGTCCTTGCATCTTCCTGCTCATATTCAGAATCTTGGAATTTCTTCAGGAATATTGCTCGTTCTTTTAGCACAAACAATTTTATAGGAAGGATCAACAGCTTGAAATAAACCCTGAGCCAGTCCCAGTAAACTACTCCAATCCAAAGAAATTTGAGGAGGAGTAGATACATGCTTGGATTTTCATTTCTTTTTGACAGGAAACATGGGGCCAACCATATTATTAATGGCACTAGCTGCTTCCCCAGGAATGGGCACAACATTCTGACACAAGAGTGAAACCTTCCCTGCTCCCTCTTCCTTGTCCACTGAGGGGACCTCAACAGCTGCAGAGGACATGGCTAACCCCTGGTCCACAGTGGCTGCAGGTGCTACACCAGAGGGATCCAAGCTAAAAGATGAGTGGTACGTACAACAAATGGCCACAGCAGAGTCACCCACCTGCAGATGAGGTAAACTGCTAGTCTGCTGTGGTGGCAAAGGCTGTTTCCTTATTTTTTTTTTTGTGGCTGGAAAAAGAACCGAACATGGGACTGGTAGTCTGTTCCATGGTCACACCAAAAGTGGTGCCTCCTTTCCGGGAAAGACAAGCAACAACTACCAGTCCACAAACATTACTGGTTTGACAGAAAAAAAAGTAGCCACAAATAAGAAGTCACTGGAACCAAGGCAGTAGGAGTACACAAATCCAATTTAATATCACAAATTAAATGTGCAAGTTAAAAACTTTCATCCAGAGGGCTTCCTCAGGCGTTTAAGCTAAAATGAAAAGCGTGTCTTAAAATTTATAGCTGATCAAAATCACATAACTAAAACCATTAACAAGTTCAGACACAATTATGTTTCTCGATAAGGGTTTTAAAGACACAAAATTATTTAAGCCTGGTGTAATATGGGCTCTTAAGCATGGCATACAATTCATTTCAACAGTCTCAGTTCTAAGTAATAAATCTCTTCCTCTTATGTATTCAAACAGTATTTCTAAAATTGCTAATTTAAAGTTGCGCTTGTGCCTCTTTCTAATTTATGCTTAAAAAGAGCATTAGTAGGCATTTGTTCATTTTTGAAAGATGGTTACATATATAATCCTTCAGTCACTGATTAGTTTTACCTACGTAAAATTAATTAAATTGGTCACGTCACTAAATAAACTATACTCTTACTATTACTGTTACCATAAGCTTTCAGTTCTACTTTCCCACTTACAGGGTTAAGAAAAGTCTTTCTAGTGTCTACATATGTGCAAAATCTGCAACTGCCACATTTAAAAGTATCTCTTTTATTACTTGAGTTACTCTTGAACCATATATTAGGCTGTTCTTTATAACACAATATGTGTTTCCAACTAGTATTCTTCTTATGTGAAAATGTAGGCTGATCAGTAATAGATTTCTTAACTCTGGAATATCCTGAAGGATGGGCCAGTATTAACAGCTGCAGTGTTCTTATAAGTCAGAAAGCATCTAGTGTTATTTATACTATTTTTTGTGTTATATTATTTTTTGTGTTATTAATCCTTTGCTGTGAGAAGATAGGTTTAGCTACAGTGTTTCTCTGTGTTCTTATTTTTTCACACATGGTCATAACCTCATTTTTATTGTATTCTCTCAGTAAAAAGTCTTTGACAGTTGATTCCATTTGTTGGAGTCTACTGTGTTGACTCTTGCCACCCTAAGGAACTGATTACATTTATGAATGTGTAATAGGGATGCATGCTTATTTGATGTAACAAGCTATTTTTTCTTAACTGCTTTCTTATACAGGCTTGTATCAATAAATTAGTCCTGTTTTTTAATCATAGTTATAGCTAAAAATACATTCTTTCATTTGATATACATTTCTTGAACTTCAAAAATGTACATGTACTGAAATGTATTCAAAAAATGTTAACATCCATATGCCCTTTCCATACAATAAATAAATCATCCATGAAGTGTCGACAGACAAAATGTTTTTTCGAAACAGGTTTATAGCAGACAATATGTACTCTCGTTCCCATATATACATTACTATATTGGCAAGATATTTGCTACCGGTGTGCTCAAGGCATCACATCTTGCTTGTTTATACAACTGATTTTAAAACAAAAATACATTATTTAAAAGCTCCATTGATAAAATGTCACACAGTGTAATAATCGTTCGTATTCTGTGAATTCCAATAAAAACTCTATCAGACTATATTCCAAAATCTATACATATAACCGTAAACAAGGAATCAACATCCAAAGCAATGAAAAAACAGCCTTTAAAAACCGTACCTACTGACCAATTATATAAGGACTGTAAGAAGTCACTAGTATCATGTAAAATGGTACCAGTCCTTTCAAAGTCTTCCACAGCTGTGACTCCAAAAATTTAGAAGCTAGTTCTGTTATCCAGCCTTGGCCCCAAAACGAATGGTCTCACTGCTGGAGCAGAAACAGACTTTTGGAGTTTGGGTACACCATACATCACTGGTACCTTTGGATTCCTAACCATTAAATAATCAAATAGCTCCCTGTCTATTCTCTTGCTTGTGTATAAACTTGGCAAGCATTCTAAAACTTGTTTGATTACTGCATTTTTCTCTTGAATAGATATCTTAACATAGTCAGAAGTGGAGAGCATTTCAAACATTGTATTTAATTAAAATAATGTGCCCATTACTACTATTCCTGCACCTTTGTCTGCAGGCTTAATTACTATCTCATTATTTTTACCTAAATCCCTCATAACTGCCTCTTCATTTGGGGTAAGGTTATAAAAGGAACTCATCCTCTTTTCAAGACAATGCATAGATATCCTTCTCAACAGCTCGTTCAAATACTTTCACTAACTCATGACTGAAGGGCATGAAAGTATTAGACCATTTATGTGCAGTACCTGTAAAGTCAGTACATTTTTTTATACAATATTTTTAAATTTAGAGTTTTCACAAAACACTTGAACTCCGATAATCTTCTGGCAATGTCTGTACAACATGATGGTACGAAGGATAGCCCTTTATTCAACACTGAGTTTATTGTCCGTTAAAACATATTTAGAAATGTTAAAAACCAAAGGTCTCAAATCTTTGTCTGGCTGCATGTTAGAGGGTGATTCCATCTCTGCTTCTTATTGCTCACACTCTTTGTACAGAATTCTCAGCACTGGAAGGGGGTTTTCCATTAAAAAAACGTTTTCAATGGGATCAAGAGCTTAGATTACATTTGCATATTTGCAACTACCAGTATTATTTGTTGTTGATGCTCGGAGTTTTGAATCTGTCGGATTTGAATGTGGAGACACCACTTGGGAAGCTGTAGCTGTATGGGATGACACAACGGTGGGTACCACAACCACATTAGCAGAAACTACTGTTGAGTATGATCTAGCTGTGCTATTATTGGTCACATTAGCTGCCTAAGTGTTTTCAGAACCAATCATGTTACAGACTACTGATGTCAACAGAGGAAGTCCACTTGTCTTTTCTAATGAAACTAGTTTATCGAAATTAGCAGTAGATGCAAAATTCTTATTAATGTTTTGGGAATCATTTACCCAAGTAAAGTTGTTGAAGTTATGACGTGTGAAAAAATAAGGACACAGAGAAACACGCTTTACTATCAAAATGTGGAAAATCAAAACAATTTTCCACTTTTTGATCAAATACATTGTCTGAATTTGGTAATACAGAATTACTAAAATGTCGGAAATGGTAACCATGGAATCGACATTCAAACTCCAGAAGTTCCAGTGTGGAAATTCCATGTTACTGCTAAAGATTTTGCAGGGGGGCAAGCCCCCCTTCACCCTCCACACCACCTGCATATTACAGGTTCCAACTCGGAGATCACACTACAGTGAAGAAAAGGGTAAATTTCCCAATCCTCATTGTAGTGCGATCTGTTAACAAAACATCAGTCCCACAGTACCGAATGCATACAACCATTAGCTAATGAGGATTCAAATACTTCCAGATCGGCATTATGGAAACTGAAGACACGCATTCAGCCATCCCAGTTTCGCCTAAGTGCCGTTCCACACTCTGATAATAAACTGAGAAACACTGTAGCTAAACCTATCTTCTCCTCACAAGAAAGGATTAATAACACAAAAAAATATATAAATACTAGATCTATTCTGACTTATAAGAACACTGCAACTGTTAAGAGAATTATACATAAATAGTGGCACATCTTTCAGGATATACCAGAGTTAAGAAATCGTATTACTGATCAGCCTAGGTTTTCGTATAAAAAGAATACTAGTTTGAAACACATATTGTGCTACAAAGAACATCCTAATTTATGTTTTAAGAGTAACTCAAGTAGAGATACATTTAAATGTGGCAGTTGCAGATTTTGCACACATATAGAAACTAGAAAGAATTTTCTTAACCCTGTAAGTGGGAAAAAGACAATAAAAAGCAGTTTAAAACAATATGCCAGCCACACACAAGATAAATAAACACAGTTTCTCCACAGAAAATTTTTTTCAATTACTTCACACCACTTTTACTGAAAGAAAAAGAAGTGTATCCTTTAAAAATACATTACAGTCTCTAGGCAGTCCGTTAGAACAAAGCACTCCTAGTTTTAAAATAACTTTCCTATAAAGGAAAGTAATGAAGCATTAAATAAAATTAAGAAATTGGAAGTCCCCCCCTCCAAAGGGAACTTATCTGCCTAGCAAAGGAAAGCACAAGCTGACTGTTGATCCTCGAAAGCCTCAGAGGAACATACTCTTCAACAGCAATACACCTCTGAAGGGCTTTGCATCCAAACTCATATTTTAGTCAGCTCATCTTGAGCTGCTCGACTGTCTGGGAGCATTGAAAGTGCTCTGAAGCTCTGGAAGCTGGCCGGCTGTTATATCCTTGGCAGGATATAACCCGTATAGCTTAGGATAATGAAGCAGTGATCAGTATGATGAATAAGAAGTTATGTACTCACCATAACGTTCCATCTGAGTAGGTCAACTTCATTTGTCAGCAACCTATTGGTCTTCGGATCCATATCGGATCCGAGCCGGCAGTTTCCAACAGCATAGATCCGAGCTCCAAGCTCCTTCCCCTACCCATAATCCCCTGCCAACCCTACCTGACCTCAGATCGAGTTTGCCCACAGCTAGATAAGCATACAAAAATCACCCACAAAACTAGCTACATACCCTTGCCATAAGGAAGGTAACATCTCAAACATCCGAAGGTCAGGGGACGGAGGGGGGGGGGGGGTCGGTTTCTGACAAATGAAGTTTACCTACTCAGATGGAACGTTATGGTGAGTACATAACTTCTTAATCTGAAGTAGTTAACTTCATTTGTGCATCAACCTATGGGACAGAGTCCCCAGCTACCCAAGTCTTGGGCGGTCCTCAAGGAAGGATGTTCCGGAGCACTGCAGAGCCAAAGGATGCTCCCACTCTGGAGACAATATCCAGCTTGTAGTGATTAATGAAGGTATGAGATGAAGCCCATGTTGCTGCTGAGCAGATATCATCCAACGAGAGTCTAGAACGAAAGGCCGCCGAGGTAGAGATAGACCGGGTAGAGTGGGCATGGACTCCTAGAGGTGGGGGCCAACCAGTACTTTCATATGCCAACAGAATACACTGAGAAATCCATCTGGACAGTGTGACTTTAGAAACAGCCTTTCCTAAGTTAAATTTGGCAAAGGAAACAAACAACTGATCTGATTGCCTATGACCAGCTGTTCTGTGTAAATAAAAGCGCAGTTGTCTGTGCACGTCCAACAAATGTAACTTATATTCCCCTTTGTTCTGGTAGTTGGGGGAAAAACTGGTAGGTTAATGGACTGATTAATATTCGATTCGGATGCAATTTTTCAAATAAAAGAGGGATTGGTCCTTAGGTAGACTCTGTCTTTGTGGAAGGACAAATAAGGTGGTTTTGCACAAAGGGCTTGAAGTTTGGAAACCCTTCGAGCTGAGGTGATAGCTACAAGAAAGGCAGTTTTCCAAGATAAAAATGTTAGATCTACTGAAGCTGCAGGTTCAAAAGGGGGGGCTGTAAGTGCCTGCAATACCAAAGTTAAGTCCCAAGGAGGAACTGCTTCCTTCACCGGGGGTCTGAGTTGGAAAGTACCCTTCAGAAAGGCCTTGCATAACTTAGAGGAGATCAACGGTCCAAGGTCACTTCCTACGTGGTAGTGAGAGATAGCCGCCAATTGAACCTTGACTGTAGAGGAGCTGGAGCCCTGATCAAAGAGTCCAGATAGGAAATCTAACACCGCAGGCAATGGAGCTGTGAAAGGATCTAAATCTCTGTGCTCTGCCCAAACAGAAAAAACGTTTCCATTTGCTATCATAGACCTTTCTGGTGGATGGCTTATGCACCGCCACCAGAATAGCTTTGACCTGGGAAGAGATACCGGGAGTCCTAGCTAACCTTGGAACTGGATCAACCAAGCCGTGAGCTTGAGGTTGTCCAGGCTCGGGGTCGGAAGATCCAATGGATAGGATATGAGATCCGGAATGGGATCCAGAATCCAGGGAGGATTCACTAGGTGAGACCAAAGATATGGGAACCAAGCCTGGCGAGGCCAGAATGGGGCAATGAGGATTATCTTGTTCCGCAACCGACTGGCTTTCTGTAGAAACTTCAATATCAGCTGAAGAGGAGGATAAGCATAAAGGAGACCGGGGGGCCAAGCATGCACCAGAGCGTCTCATGGGGATTCCCCGGGTGGGGGAATTAGAATGAAGTAGTCGTTGAATTTCGCATTTGAAGGAGAGGCGAAAAGATCGCAACAAGGCTGACCCCAAGTGGAGAATATCTGCTTTGCTACTTCTGGGTTCAGAGACCACTCGTACGGCGAGAGGATGGTGCGACTCAACTTGTCTGCTAAAATGTTGGACCGTCCCGGAATGTGCGTCGCTATGAGAAAGCGGTTGGTGGAAATCGCCCATTCCCACACTCTCATGGCCTCTCGACAAAGGGGATAAGACCTGGTTCCTCCCTGTTTGTTGATGTACCAGACCACTGCCATGTTGTCCGTCTGGATTGCAATCGTTCCTACAGGAAGAAGGCTCTGTAGTGCTTGCAACGCCAAAAGCACCACCCTCATCTCTAGGACATTGATATGCAGAGAGGTCTCTGTGCTGTTCCACGTGCCTTGGACTGTCCTGCCCGCACAATGCCCCCCCCCACCTGAGGCAAGGGGCGTCCGTGATCACTGTGGTTAGGGGAGGGGACATAGAAAAGGGGCGCCCCTTCTGGAGGTCCGGGGATTGGAGCCACCATAAGAGGGCCTTCCTGCAAACCCTGCTGAAGGGAACAGGGTGGTATAGGGTGAACTGCAGAAAAGACCATTGAACTTGGAGAGTCCATTGCAGGACTCTCATGTTCAGACATGCCATCGGCAATGGGTTGATGGTGGCCGCCATCGAACCCAAAGCCCTCAGGACCAATTCCGCCAGGGGTGCCTGGGGAAGGACGATGGCCCGCACATGGAGTCTTAAAGTCCGCACTCTGTCTGGAGTTAAGAGGGCTAGACACCTGTTTGTGTCCAACCCGGCTCCAATGAAATCTATGGTTTGAGTTGGGGAAAGTGAAGATTTCTCTATGTTGATAGTGATCCCCAGCCAGGTTGCTAGGTGAAGAAAGGAGTTTCTGGCTGCGCAGAGTAGAAGCCTTGTGAGGGCGGTCAGGAGCCAGTCGTCCAGGTATGGGAAAACCTGAATGCCCTGCAGTCGCAGGTGGGCTGCTATCACCAACAGAACTTTGGTGAACACCCTGGGGGCTGTGGTGAGACCAAAGGGAAGGGCCCTGAATTGCTAATGGCTGGCTTCTAGCCGGAAGCGGAGAAACCTCCTGGATCGTCTGTCCATCAAAAATGTGGTAGTACGCATCTTTGAGGTCTATAGAGCACATCCAGTCATTCTCCCGCAGGAGGGGGAGAATGGATTGAAGCGTGACCATCCGGAACTTTTCCTTGGTTACTGACAGGTTCAAGAGGGATAGGTCGAGGATCGGTCTGAAGTCCCCCGTCTTTTTTGGCACCAAGAAGAACCTGGAGTAAAAGCCTGATCCGCACTGGTCTGAGGGGATGTGCTGGATGGCTCTTTTTTCTAGCAGCCGCTGGATTTCCACAGATTCCCTCTGCTCGGGTGGGATGTCGGGGAGGTGTCTGGGATTGCGAGGGAAATGAGAGAATGGGACGTCGGGGAGGTGTCTGGGATTGCGAGGGAAATGAGAGAATGGGACGTCGGGGAGGTGTCTGGGATTGCGAGGGAAATGAGAGAATGGGATCTGGTAACCTCTGGATATGATGCGAAGCACCCAGCGGTCAGTCGTGATGGACTCCCCAGCTGTTAGGTGCCTCGAGAAGCACCCCCCGACTGCCTCCAGACTAGAGCAGTTGGGCAACCCTTCAGGGCTGTTGCGTGGGCCAGTCAAAGAACGGTTCTCTGGACCCAAAGTTCTTCGGGCCCACTCTGCCTCTAGGGCAGCGTCCACCCTGTCCTCTTCTGCCGCGGAAGTACTGGGGGTCCGGAGCGAAACGGGGCTGTTGCGACTTCCGGAATCACATCTTCTTCTGTCCCTTTTGGTTCTTGGAAAAGGACCTCTGGGGAGCAGAGAAGCGGACTCCGACGGCAGACAACGCCTTCCCGTCCTTCTCTCTCTGGACCAAGGTATCACGTACGGTTTTGCCAAAGAGGGCAGAACCATCGAAAGGGGCATTAGCGAAAGATGCCTTAAAGGGTTCCGTGAAATCATAGTGGCGGAGCCAGGCCTGTCGCCTCATAACGATGCCTGCTCCGCTAGCTCTAGCGGCCCCTTCCGTGGCGTGGGACAGTAGCCACATAGAGGTGTTTGAAATAGACCTAAGAGTGGCCATTCAGGAAGAGTACAACTGTTTGTCCTCTGCCGACATGGACTCCGGGGGCGACGCGGCGTACTCTTTGATAAGGTCTCGCTGCAGTCGTATGACATGTGCCATGTAGTTCGGTGACCTCACTGAGAAGATAGCTGAACTAAAAACCCGCTTCCCTAAGCAATCCATCGATCGAGACTCCTTGTCTGGAGGATGGACAGAGGGACTCTCCTGGGCTAATTCCATTTTAGTGGCCGCCGCCACCAACATGGCATCTACAGGGGTTCCCTTAGTCCAGTGTGATCTGTCGAAGGGCGGACCGAATATTTTATCAGGTCTTTTTGGGACTGGCTCCACAGTGTCCAGCTCCTTCCACGCCCTGGTAGTGATCAGATCTACCAGGGGGTCGGCTGGAGGGGACACCCAAGAGGTAGACGGGCCTGCTTCAAACGCCTCCAGGAACACAGATTCGTCCGAGGTAGGCTTTGGGGCAGACCCCCCCCCCCTAATCCTGAGCATCTCCATGATGTCTCCAAATGAGACGTCCTCGGGGGGTGATCTTGGGGAACCTTCCCCTTCCTCCAAATCTGTGTCCTCGGTCAAGGACTCAGGGGAGTCCAAGTTCCTCCTTTTGCACTTGAGCTTGTGAGGAACCTCCTCGGGGGGGCTGTCCGACGAGACCTCACCAGCAACATCATGTTCCAACGGAACGACCTGGGACATCAGAGCAGGCTGTCCCTGGGACTGGCTGACGGAAGTCGGACCCATCTGAGATGGAGTGCAGGGTGGAGCCGTAGCCAAGGCCAGGGGTCTGGAATCCCTCGACAGGACCCTCTCCACTACGTCGAATGCCGAAGGAGAGCAGCTCTCTCTGGGATCCGAGAGCAGACCCTCCCTCGGATACGACGGGCAGATTGGGGCCGGAGCCGACGCAGTCTGATCTGAAGGTCCAGTACGCTCCGACCTGGGCGGAGCCGAAGGCACACTGAAACCCTCGGTTCCGAAGCTCAGCTCTCGGCTCCGAGAGTTCGGATCCGAAGAAAAGGGACCCGACAATCTCGAGGGCATTGTCGGCGCCGAAGTACCCGATACTGTCGGTGCCGACACTTCCCCGGCGCCGACGCTACCCGGCTCCGAAGACTCCGAACCCGGGAAGCGGGTCGGAGAAGGAGCAATTGGGGCAAAAAATGGGGTCAAGCACTCCCATCTGCAGCTGGGCCTGGAGGAATCTTCTCATCATCCGGTCCAAGTCTGCTTCCGTCAGGCTTCGGGTGGATCTGGATGAGGCCACCGAGGCGGGACGGGAGTGCCGCCTCGATGACCTCGACGGGGGCCGGGCCTCCTCCTCCTCCGGTCCCAGTGAAAAAAGTACAGTTTTGTACCTACCATAAATGTAGATGTTCGAGGATTCCATTGCTGCAGTCCTTACTATTGGGTATAGTCCGCGTCCAGTCGGCCCGAATACCAGAGTATAAGGCTGACGTCGGTCAGGGCGCATTAGACTGACGTCAGTACGCCAGAGTACTAATGCGCATGACCGACGTCATATCCTCAGTCTTTTCTTGCCCCAGATGTCAGAAGACCCTAAAAAGACAAGGCCCAAAATACCTGCACCAAAAACATGTACAATATATACAAGAATATATACAAAAATATAAGCATGTAAACTCACCTACACAACCACCCCTAAACACAGAGGGGAAGGAGGGAGGGTAAATTGGACTGCAGCAATGGAATCCTCGAACATCTACATTTATGGTAGGTACAAAACTGTACTATGTTCTTCGTTCCATTGCTGCAGTCCTTACTATTGGGTAGAATCCCAAAGCAGAGGTAAGGGAGGCTGGCAAATCATAAAGAAGTAGGAGCTGACAACATGCCTTGCAAAACAGCTGTGGCAAAACCAGCCCTAGACTTAGAGTAGATAGGAAGGTGATAATGCTTAGAGAAAGTATGCACTGAACTCCAAGTAGCTGCTTCCAAAATATCCTTAGTTGCCACCCCTTAGAAATGCTGTTGAAGTGGCAGTAGCCCTAGTGGAATGAGGCCTAATCCCAGCTGGAATCTCCTTGCCATGATGGGAATAACAAAATGCAATGCAAAAGCCAATCCACCTAGAAATAGTTTGCTTTGACACAGGCTTGCCCTGTGAACTCAAAGCAAAAGAAACAAACAACTGCTGAGACTGCCTAAAATCCTTAGTCCTGCTTAAATAATAACGCAATTGCCTGTGTACATCTAAAGTGTGCAAAATCTTTTCCCCTTTATTTTGAGGGTCTGCATAAAACGTAGGCAAATGAATAGTTTGGTTTAAAGCCACACTAGAAACCACCTTAGGCATAAAGGAAGGATTAGTACGTAATGATACCCTATCCTTATGGAAAATCAAAAGGGCTCTACTGCCATAAGGGCCTGCAACTCAGACACCCTTCTTGCAGAAGTAATAGCCAACAGAAAAGCAGTCTTCCATGACAAGTATTTCAATTCAGCAGTAGCTGCAGGCTCAAAAGGTTGTAGAGTAAGTTTTCCAACACAAAATTGAGATCCCAAGCAGGAGTAGGAGCTCTACGTGGGGTCTTATATTCTTTGCCCTCTAAGAAACTGCTTGAACAAAGGATGCGAAAACAAAGGTGGGTCACAATCATAGTGAGCTGAAATTGCTGCAGCATGAATCTTAATGGAAGAGAAGGACAAACCTTTGTCCAATAACTCAGTAAGATATTGAAGAGCCACAATCAAATTAGGCTCAGAAATCTCCAAATTCTTTGCTGTACTCCAAAATAAAATCTCTTCCATTTTTCATGCGTACACTCTCCTTGTACTAGGTCTTCTAGCTTCCATAATCACATTTAAAACTTGTTGAGGAAGTTGAGACCTGCTGTGTTTCAACACAGAATATGCCAGGCTGTTAGATGAAGAGAGTGAAGCTTGACATTGAGCAGATGACCGTCCTTCTGAGATAACAGATGAGGAATCAGAGGTAAAGGCCATGGAGGCTTCTTTACCAGTCTCCGTAGTAGTGGGTACCAGTGTTGCCGAGGTCAATCTGGAGCTATCAAAATCATCCTTGGCCTGTCTTGTCTGACCTTTAATAGTACCTTTGGAAGAAGAGGCAGAGGTGGAAAGGCATACACATGAAGGTTTTTCCAACTGAAAGACAGAGCATCCACTTTCCAAGCTGTGTGATGAAACCCCTTTGTGCAATACTTTGGCAGCTGGTGGTTTAGTGGAGAAGCGAACAGATCTATGTCTGGAGTTCCCCATGACACTGTCAATTTCTGAAATACATGAAGATCCAGTTTCCACTCGTGGGGATCCATGATTTGTCTGCTTAACACATCTGCTAAGGAGTTCTGTGCTCCTGGCAGAAACCTTGCCTGAAGAGTTAGTTGCAAGCTTAGCGCAGTCTCCCATAAAATCATTGCTTGCCTGCATAGAGGATAAGAATGTGTTCCCCCTTGCTTGTTGATGTACCACATGACAGTTGTGTTGTCTGTTAGAATCAACACCTGCCCTGGAAGAAGTAACTCCTTGAAAGCCATTAATGCAAACTGGACTGCTAACATCTCCTTCATGTTGATATGTAGATGCTGTAGTCTGGCAGGCCACTTGTCTTGTATCCACTTTCCATTTAGATGAGCTCCCCAAGCAATGTCCGAGGCATCTGTCGTTAAAATCTGACTTGCCTCTGGTCGGGTCACAGAGAGTCCCTTGTTTAGGTGACATTCCTGAGCCCACCACAAGAATTCTTTTTGAAGGCAAGGTATTATTTGAATGACAGTGTCCAAATCCTGGCAGTGCTGTGTCCATACATTTTGAGATACCATTGTAGCTTCCTCATATGCAGTTTGGCATTGGGAAGCACCAGAATACAAGATGCCATGAACCCTAATGCTTGAAGGACTGTCCTTGCAGTCAGCACGGACTGATGAGATAGTTGATGGAAGTAAAGTGACAGACTCTTTTGTTTGTCCGGGGTTAAAAAGGCCATCTGGGCTGCTGTATTCAGTCTCACACCCAGAAAGCACATGTCTTGAGAGGGTACTAGACTGGACTTTATTTCGTTCACAGAATACCCTAGGCATCTTAGCACTGCTATAACATATTCCAGATGCTGTAGAAGGTCTTCCTTTTCTTGAGCCAGAATCAGGCAGTCGTCCAAGTAAGGATAGATTTGAATTCCTTGAAGCCTGAAGTAAGCTATCACTGGAGCCAGAACCTTTGTGAATACTCTGGGCGCAGTAGATAAGCCAAAGGGCAATGCAGAGAACTGATAATGAGAAGTTCCAGCTCGAAACCGCAGATACTTCCTGCAAATTAGCCTTATAGGCATATGAAGGTAAGCTTCCTTGAGATCTAAAGTTACCATCCAGTGATCTTTGCCCAGCAGAGGTAAAAGCTGTTGTAACGTCAACATCTTGAACTTGGGAATGTCCAAAAAAGTGTTGAGGAGAGATAAATCCAAAATTGGTCTCCACGTGTTCCCCTTCTTTGGTACTAGGAACAGGCGAGAATAAAATCCTAGGCCCCTTTCTGATACAGGGACTGGCTGAATGGCCCCCATCTGGAGTAACTGAGAAACTTGCTTGTGAGCCTCCTTTCTTTGTGGAGGAGGAACGTCTGGCATGCCTTTGAAAGGGGGCATTGTATGGAAATAAAATCTGTAACCGTGGTGAATGATATCCAACACCCATTTGTCTTGAGTAATTAAATCCCAATTTTCTTTTGAAAGAGACAGTCTTCCCCCCAAAGGGGCTGCCCGACGAGAAACTACTGGCAGCTGAAAAGACAGGTCATTGGGTCTGTTTGAAAGGACTGACCCCTGCCTCACCAGAAGTCTGAGCAGGTGAACTCCTGTTCTAGGCGAAAAAGAACCTTGAGCCCTGCCCTACCGTCTAGACCTACCCTAGACTGGGAATCATAGGCAGGATATGTCCACCCTTAGCAGGCCAATTTCTACTAAACTTGGTGGCTGCACCTGCAAAAATCTTTAACAGTTTGCATAGACTTAGCTTTGTCCTCCATTTTCTTTAAAACTGCTTCCACAGGCGATCCAAACAACACATCAGACTGTAAAGGAGCATCCAAAATCCTTGTCTTAACATGCTCAGCTAAATTCTGATCCTTCAACCAGGCATGCCTGCGAAGAACAGAACTAGTAGCAGCCACCTCGAGGAGGCCTGTACAGCATCAAAACCACATTGCAAAGAATGCTTACCCACTTGTTCAGACACATGAACCAAATCCAGCAACTCTTTACACTCAATACCTTCCGCAAAAGCATCCACCTTAGATTTTAATTGTGAAAGGAGATAATTCTGATATTTTAGCATGTGAAACTGACAATTCAACGCTCTCATGGCTAGAGTGGAAGAAGCATACACTTTCTTTCCCCACCTATCCAAAGCCCTTGCCTCTTTATCAGTGGGAACAGGATTTTTAACCACAGAAGCCTTAACACCTTTAGGCCCTTGAGAAATAGTTTCTGGGTCCGCCCTAGGACTCTTAAACAAATACTTATGAGCTTCGGGCACCCTATAATACCTATCAGGCTTAACAGGAGCAGGAGGCAAAGAGTCAGGGTTCAGGGAAGCCTCTGCAAAACATCTTCCACCACATTCAACACAGGAGGAATAGCTAAGGGCCTATGCTGGGGTAAAACAAGAATTCCTAAGCCTTTCCTGGAATCAGAGTAATCCTGGCCTTCCCATTTAAAGTGCTCCCTCATGGAATGCAGAGTCTCTGAAAATGAGAAATCCTCGGAGGAGAAGCAGTAGGAGTGGAATCATCCACATCAGAATCAGAATAAGTAGGATACTCCTGCAAGTCTTCCGCAGAAGACTCTGAAGCCTCTGAACATTGTTCCAAACTATCAAACTCGGTTCCACCCTAGGCCTCTTATCAGGGCCAGTCATAGAACCTCTAATCATAGTTCTTGGGCCCCTCTAGGGCTAGGTCCGAGTGTCCTCCTCTGCTCCGAGTACTGGGAGGGGGGGTCCGAGCGAGACAGGGCTGTTGCTTTCGAATCAAATCTTCTTCTGCCATTTTAAGCATATGTTTCTTGGTACAGAACCTCTGGGGAGCAGAGAAGCCCCACTGAAGACAACGCCTTCCGTCCTTCTCTCTCACCAAGGTAGTTTTGGCAACAGAAGGCAGAACCATCTAAACATTAGGAAGATGCCTTAAAGGGTTCCGTGAAATCATAGTGGCGGAGCCAGGCCCCTCAGCCTGCTCCGCTAGCTCTACCCTTCCCCTGAGAGTGGCCATTCAGGAAGAGTACAACTGTTTGTCCTCTGCCGACATGGACTCGGGCACTCTTTGATAAGGTCTCGCTGCAGTCGTATGACATGTGCCATGTAGTTCGGTGACCTCACTGAGAAGATAGCTGAACTAAAACCCGCTTCCTAAGCAATCCATCGATCGAGACTCCTTGTCTGGAGGATGGACAGAGGGACCTCCTGGGCTAATTCCATTTTAGTGGCCGCCGCCACCAACCTGGCATCTACACCTTCCCTTACTAGTGTGATTGTTAAAACAGTGTCCAGCTCCTTCGGCTGGAGGACACCCAACAACGCCTGCTCAGGCGCCTCCAAACACAGATACGTCCAAGGTAACCCCCTAATCCTGAGCATCTCCATGATGTCTCCAAATGAGCTTCCTTCCTCCAAATCTGTGTCCTCGGTCAAGGACTCAGGAGTCCAAGTTCCTCCTTTTGCACTTGAGCTTGTGAGGAACCTCCTCGGGGGAGGAGAACCAAAACATCATGTTCCAACGAACGACCTGGGACATCAGAGCAGGCTGTCCCTGGGACTGTCTGATCGGACCCATCTGAGATGGAGTGCAGAGCCAAGGCCAGGGGTCTGGAATCCTCGACAGGACCCTCTCCACTACGTCGAATGCTCTCTGGGATCCGAGAGCAGACCCTCCTCGGATACGACGGGCAGATTGGGGCCGGAGCCGACGCAGTCTGATCTGAAGGTCCAGTACGCTCCGACCTGGGCGGAGCCGAAGGCACACTGAAACCCTCGGTTCCGTTGCTCAGCTCGGCTCCGGGACCGGAGAAGGAGCAATGGAAAATGGGTCAAGAACGAAAACAAGGAGACCAGATCCGAGGGGGGGAAGGCTCGGAAGTCCTGGAGGGAGAAGACCGCTTAGCCAGCGGGGCCAATGAAGAGGCCTCGGCCCGCGGCTTGTGGTGCTTCTCCCTCCGCTTCTCTTTCCTGGACTCCCTATCCTCCTGGCCCGAAGCAGGAGGTTGAGTCCCGGCCAGGGGAAGGGAGGCAGGAGTGGCAGTAGCCGCAGCCGTGGCAGGAGCCACCGTGGGACCGGAGGCCGAAGCAGAGTCCGGGGACAGCAGTCCCACCAGAATCATCTTAGACCTCCGGTCCTTAAGTGCCCTGGGGTTGAACGCCACACATATGGAGCAACCTGAGGACAGGTGTCCAACCCCAAGGCACAACACGCACTGAGTGTGGCCATCCGCCGGGGATAGCTTATGGCCACACTCGGTACACTTGGAGAAAACAGCTTTTGGGGCCTCCGACATACTGAAAGGAAAACACACATGCTAGGCCCCAACACACAGCACACTCCCTAACGCACTAACGAGGGTGGGGAAGGAAAACTATCAAGAGGATTAACAGACTGGTTTAAAACTAAAGAGGGACCTGTACACAACACACGCACACTAAAAATTACAGAAAAGGGAGAGAAAAAAACAGTAAAATTTTCTCACAAAAAATGCTAAACCCTGGAACTCAGTGATCGAGCTGCTGGATGAAACCATGGCAAACTAGATCTGAGGTCAGGTAGGGTTGGCAGAGGATTATGGGTAGGGGGTGGAGCTTGGAGCTCGGATCTATGCTGTTGGAAACTGCCAGCTCGGATCCGATATGGATCCGAAGACCCATAGGTTGATGCACAAATGAAGTTAACTACTTCAGATCATACTTTATTATTGGGGGGGGGTAGTTGGGGACAAGCGTAAAGAAGAACTGAAAGCCAAGCATGGAGAAGAGCATCCCTCAGTGACTGCTCCTCTAGAGGAATCAGCGAAAAAAAGATACAGTATTTGGTGTTGGAAAGGGATGCAAAGAGATCGCGGAGGGATGGCTGCAGTGGCCAAACACTCATGCTGCAATCTCTGGGTTGAGGGACCACTTGTGAGGCATGAGGATGTTCAGGCTCAAGGTGTCTGCTATTATTTTGGATATCCCTGGGATGTGCATTCCAATCAGAAACCACTGCAAGGACATAACCCATTGCCATACTCTCATGGCCTCTCAATACTGGAGATATGAGCAGGCTTCCCCTTTGTTTATATACCAAACCGCTGACGTATTTGGTAGATCAGATGGCTATCACACCCTTGGGTGAAAAGTCCTGAAAGACCTGCAACACTAGGAGGACAGCCCTCACATCAAACGCAATGATGTGAAGATTAGCCTCTGACTGTGACCAGATACCTTGAATGGACTTCTTTTCAAAATGCCCCACCCCTCTCCTTACCCCAAAAGGGAAGCATCCATGGTAACCATGGCCTTGTGATGATACATAACAAATAGGTGACTTCCGAGAACATGGCCGGACTCTAAGCACCAAGCAATGTGGTGGCAGCATATATTAGCAAGGTGGATGGGAAGATCCATAGAATGGGATACAATTGACCATTGGACCAGCAGGGTCCACAGAAAAACTTGTATGCAGAACCTTGCCAGTGGTACTAAACAAACTGATACTGCCATTAATCTGAGAAGCTAAAGAACTAAGAATTCTGGGGACCTGCGAAAGTTTAAAACCTGTGAAGCATGGATCCATAGGTAAGATAGCCTGGAGGGTGCAAAACTGACAATTTGATTGAGTGTATCAACATGACATCAGCTGAATTCCTGGGCTTGTACTGGTTACAAATTGGATCTTCCAGAGTTCCCAGTGGTGTCCAAGAATAGACACAGTTGAAGCAAATAGTCACTGGCTTTGACACTACCTTCCTTTTGTTTCTCTGTTATCTTTTCTATCTCTTTCCTTACTTTAATTTTTAATTTTACTATTATTGCTTATATTGTTAAATTCCCTGTAAATATTTATATTGTACTGTATTTCATTTTATTATTACTGTTGTTATGTGGAGATTTTCTCCCCGGGCCTCCACTGAAAAAGGGTTTTGCTCAGTCGGACCATCCCGCTTAACAAATGTCAAATAAATAAATTAGAAATGCTTTTGTGGAAGTTTTAAGAAGATGGTCATACATGTAGGGAAAGGCCCAGAACCCCTGCAGCATGAGACAAGCCGCAACCGCTGCCTTATACATGAACACTCAAGGGGTTGTGATGAGCCCAAAGGGCAGTGTTCGGAACTGATAAATGTCTTTCTCCCAGCCTGAAGTGCAGGTTACAGAACAGGACTTTTGTTCCAAACTCAACATCACGAGATAAGGGAGGTAATTAGAATATAACTGGAATAAATCAGAAAAAGCAAAACTCTATATAACTCACAAAACCACACTAAAGCTCAAGCGCTATCAGTAACCACGTCCGTACTCGAAGGTGGTGAACGAGATCTGAGGTATGTTAGGGGACTAGAGCATTATGGTTACGAGAGGAGCTTGAGAGTTCAGTAGACAAGAGCTGTAAAAAGTGGCAGTCGGATCCGAATCCAATTGTAGAGGAATTAATTAAAACTGACATCAGCTCCCACATTTTCAAAAAAAAAATGCACATAGTGATATCAAACTGGAGATTTCACAAACATACAATTCAGTTTACACCCCAACCACAGACAAAGACATATATCAACCCAAAACAATTTGTAAGTGTACACATTTGTAACACAATTATCAGGCAAAGTCTTTTCAGTCATGTCTACTCACCGACTGCTAAGACAGCAGTAAAAACAAATACATGAAAAAAAAACACTGCATCCAGCCTAAAATGTCAAAATACTACCAACAAGAAAATGATCAAATTCAAAACTTTGGAATCGGAATTTATATTTTAAAGAGCAGATACAAACCTTCACTGGTGGTATGCTGTTTCTTTTTGAAGGAAACTGTGTTGACCATATCCCACTCAGCTTCATAACTGTTCTGATGATTTGGGCCTCTAAAAATCCTTTCTCTAGGGCTCTGTGACCACTCCACAACTGAACTAGAATCCTAAAATATAACAATATTTGTTCATGTAACAGAGGTCCAAAAAACTAATCTACTTTAATAAAAAGTAAGTACGAGAGAGATGCGCAAGCAGAAAAACTGTGGCTAATGACATTACTGCTTCTGAAGTGTAGTTATCTATAATTACTGTGATGACTACAGCAAAACACCATGGATTACTACTAGTCACTAGACTGGCCCAAACCTTGGCTGTACCTGTGGAGGTGGTGAATTGCCACAATGCAATATCCAGAAAGAGTACAGCACAGTTAGGAATAGTCCAGTTCTGCAGTTCTCCATGTGGGACTGTGGAACACGCTTACCTAAGCAATCAACCAGCACCAATACAGGCAGAAGTCTAACAAGTTGGCCCATCATCTAGGTCACTTAAATGGCAAAATGAATACACTGCTGGCTGAGAGATCCATATACATATGTAATAAAAGTAGTGCCCATTTCTCAACCGGACTAGTTAAAGGGCAACAGATGACTCTGTACCTGGCACAGACTACAATATTTTCCTAATTCAGCTATGTGAGGCACACACCATAACACCAAATACTTGATATTCTCATTGTCCTCTTTGGGTATTGCTAGTACCAGTGGTATCTCCCACACCAGAGAAGTTTTAGCATCTGTGGGCTTAGTGATACCTACAAATACACCACTTGGCCACAGAAGGAAAGGCTGTACCAATAAAAGCAGTGCTGTATTGCTGTTCTCAATTTCTGAAACACAGTTCACTACTAAAGACTTTACTGATGAAAGGGAATACCTCTGTAGAATACAATAAGAATGGCAAGAGAAAGTTAATTTATGTAAACATAGTCATTAAAAACAGTTCACCTCTGCTTATTAAGGGTTATATATAAGTATCAACCATAGGATGGGTAAGGTCAATCTATAACCAAATGGAATAGGTTATTTTAAGCACAAAAAATGGAAACTCACTAGGCTTAAAATGGCCCACAAGGGCAGCTAGCCTAATATTTACCTATGAACCTATAATACAGGTGGTGGCTAAAATGCCTCTCTTTAGGATGCAAGCAAACTTCCTGCAAGCAAATAAGTCATAAAATTATGATCCCATATTCTAGTTACATAAACAGCAGATAAATTCCAGACCTTCATCATCACAAGACCCCAAGGTGATTATATATATATATATATATATATATATATATATATATATATATACATATATGTATACACACACACACACACACACACACATGCCTACATACATGCATACAGACACACACGTGCCCATGCACACACACATACGGATGCCTACATTTGGTATAAATACAGGTTTGTCGACACCTGTTTAATCAACTGGATTTGGTCGATATATGCAGATGGTCAACAGGTTTCTGAGACTGACAATCCTAAGGGAAATATTCCCTTTTTCCAGGGTTTGTGCGATGTCAGAGTTTGTAATATATGATTAACGGGGGGGGGTACAACCTGCAAATAAAGTTCCATCTGTGTTGTTGATCTTTATTTATCCTCTACCTTTGGGACTCTGCTCCAATTCTCAGAATTGGTTCGTCCATTACAACAGCTTGCACAAGCCAAAAACTCTCAAGCAAAGTCTCTAGCCAGAATACCCCTCTCCAGATTACCTCAGATTGAGTTTGCAGCTACACAGAAGACAGAAGAATAGCTATACAGACCTGAAGAGGCTATGTCCAAGGTCATACCTGATAAAAATAACCAGTATGAGCATCCAATTCTCCAAAGAGTCTGCAGGAGGGGGAAGGAGGGTGGGGTGCCAAGGATAAATGAAGATCGACAACACAGATGGAACTTTATGGTAAGAACATAACTTCTTAATCTGATGTTCTCAATCTTCATTTATCCTTGACCTTTAGGACAGAGTTCCCAGCTACTTAGATCTTGGGAGGCCTTAAGGAAAAATATAACACTGAGAACCATAGAGACAAAGTACACTCTTCCCCTAGAGACCAGATTCAATTTGTAATGAGTGATAAATGTATGCAGAGTAGCCCAGGTTGCTGCTGCATATATTTCATCCATGGAAGCCTTGGAATGGAAAACAGCAGATGTGGCTATTGCTCTAGCAGAACGTGGTCTCTCTGGTGTTGGTAACTGGGGATTCTTTTTATTGTAAATGAAAGTAATGCAGACTCTCAACCACCTTCACAAGCTGACTTTCTAAACAGATTTCCCCACAGACAGACTGAAGAAAGAGACAAATAATTGGTCCGAATTCCTAAATTCTTTAGTTCTGCTGAGTTAGAAACATAATTGCCTGTAAACATCTTGCAAATGCAAACAATATTCACCTGTGTTGGAAATATTTGGGAAGAAAACAGGTAAATCAATGGACTGATTAATATCAGTTTCTGAGACCACCTTTAGGAGAAATGATGGGTTGGTTCTTAGTGAAACCCTATTCTTATGAAAGATTAAATATGGAGGTTTTGAAGATGGTGTTTGTATTTCGGAAATTCTTCTGGCAGAGGTAATGGCCATCAGAAAAATGGTCTTCCATGAAAGAAACTAAGAGAAAGGTAGCTGCCAGTTCAAAGGGGGCAAGGATCAAAGACTTCGGAACCACAGTCAGATCCGAGGGAGTTATAGGGTCCTTATAAGGTGGTTTCAACTGCAAGGTTCCTTTGATAAACACTACATTTTATACAATCTATGGGAAATCAGATGATGATCTTCAAAGCCATTGTGGAAAATGGAAACAGCAGCTAGTTGGACGTCAACAGTAGAAGCAGAAGCTCCTTGTTCAAAAAGAGTAGCTGAAAATTTTAATACCTTTTCAACTGGTGAGGAGAAAGGAATAATGACCATTACTGTGTGCCCAAATAGAAAATCTTTTCCACTTACAAGGTTTTTGAGAAGCCAATAAAATATTTTGGCCTGGGGATGATAAATTTTCTGCCTGGCAATTAATAGAATTGAGGACCCAAGCTGTAAGCTTGAGGTTCTGAAGACTGGGATGCACCAGTCCCTAAGGGTGGGACAGAAGATCTGGAACTGGGTCCAGAGTTCACAGACAGTGAATTAGATGAGGCTACAGAAACAGGAACCAGACATGAAGAGGCCAAAAGGGGGCAATGAACATTACCTTGCTCTTTAACCTGATGGCTTTCTTTAAGACCACCGAAATCAGTGGAAAGGGGGGAAAGGCACAGAGTAGTCCCAAGGGTCAATCGTGAAGGAAAGAGTCTCTCGGGGACTCCGCTTGAGGAGGGATTATGGCAAAGTAGCTGCTGCACTTGCTGTTCAGGGGTGATACAAATAGGTCGCAGCAAGGCTGACCTCAGCAACGGAAAATCTCCTTCTCTAGTCTGGGATTGAGAGACCACTCGTGAGGCAGGAAGATGTATCTGCTCAGTTTGTCCATTATCACGTTTGAGCTCCTTCAGATGCGTGTTGCGATCAGAAGGCTGTTGGAGGATATCGCCCATTGCTACACTCTGGGAGCTCCTCGACACAGATGGGTGAGACTTGGTTCTACCCTGTTTGTTGATGTACCAGACTACTGACATGTTGTCTAACTGAACTGCAATCTTTCCTAAACAGAGAGGACAGCTTTGAAGCCTTGCAATGCTGAGAGCACTGCCCTCAGTTCCAGAACACTGACATACAGATTGGTCTCCATCGAGGATCAAGTGCCTTGGACTGTTCTTCCCAGATAATGCCCCACCCCCACCCCATCTGGGAGGCGTCCATGGTCACTATAGTACTGGGTTGAGGTAGAACGAAGGGACGGCCTAAGAGAATTTCCTCAAATTCCATCCACCAGGATAAGTCCTTCTTGCAGCGACTGGTGATTAAGGTGGGATGTGTCACTGGATGGGTCAGGATGGACCATTCGGATGTCAAAAGCCACTGCAGTATTCGCATGTGAAATCTTGCTAGTGGAACCAAGGTAATGACTGCTGCCATTGACCCCAGAGCCTGAAGGACTAAAAGTGTAGGTACCTTGCTGTTGGAAAGAATGCCTTGCACTTGGGATCTTATTTTCTGTAGCCTGTATGTAAGGGAAGCTGTAAAAATTGTATTTAGATGGGCTCCTATGAACTCTAAATCTTGAGTCGGGCTTAGATGGGACTTTGACTGATTTATCGTAATGCCCAGACAAGAAAACAGGCGTAGAATGAAACCTACTGCTTGAAGCAATAAATGCCTGGTGCGAGTGGTGATGAGCCAGTCATCTTGATAAGGAAATAAAATCTGTGCAGTCTTAAGTGAGCTGTCACTGCTGCCAAACACTTGGTGAACACCCTGGAGGCTGAGGTGAAGCCAAAGGACAGCACTCTGGATTGAAAATGGCTGGCTCCTAGACAAAAGAGGAAGAACCTTCTGGAGCATTTGTCCATTTTTATGTTGTAATACGAGTCCTGAAGATCTATAGAACACATTCAATTGTCTTCCTCCAAAAAGGGCAGGATAGACTGAACCATGACCATTCAGAATTTTGCCTGCTGGACAAACTTGCTCAGAAGTCCGAGATCTAAAATTGGTCTCAAGTCCCCTGTCTTTTTTGGAACCAAAAAAGAACCTTGAGTAAAATCCAGATCCTAGACTCTTTTTTCTAGCAGCCTTTTGAATTTCCAAAGCTGCCTGATCCCTCTGACTGGGAGGAACACCGGGGAGTCTTCTTCGTGAACTTGGAATAAGAATAAAGGGGATGTTGTAACCTCTGGCAATGATCCTTTGCACCCAAGTATCTGAAGTTATTTGCTGCTAGGCTCTTGAGTGCAAAGAGAACCTTCTCCAAACTGCTTCTAGAGGTAAGCAATCGGGCCCCCTTTCTGGAGCACTGGAAGGGTTTCCCAGAGAAAGAATCTTTGGAACTCTAATTTTGCGAGCCACCTTTGTCATGGGGTCAGCATCTTCCACTGGAGCTACCTCCTCTGCCCCAAGTGCAGCCACTGCCACGTGCATCCTGAAACGACACTTCGGATTTTTTGAATCACATCTTCCAGCTCCTCTGGTTCCTACAGTAGGACCACTGGGGAGCAGAAAAACGTATAAATACTGCAGACAGGGTCTTTCCATCTTTCTCACACCTGGCTAATGCTTCTGGGGCCAAACACGTAAGATCTGTCAAAGGGAGCAATGATGAAAGAAGACTTAAATGGCTCCACAAACTCACATAAGCACATCCTGGAGTGCCACCTTATGGCAACATAGGAAACCATGCGCAATGAGCCTCATGGACGAGTTGGAAATTGACTTCAGGGTAGCCAGTAGACAGGCCACTATTGTGAACCTCATCGGACACAGTTCCCGCAAGAGTATCTGACTACTGCTTGATCAGATCCCTCTGAAGCCTAGTCAAGTATGGCATAAAATTCAGGGACCTTAAAGTAAAGGTTAATGATGAACAATGGAACTCTCTTCTGCAAGTTCCTTCTTGGTGGCCACTGCAATCACCATGGCATCTACTGCTAACCCCTTAACTCAATGCTGGTGGTCCTCTTGTGCTGAAACAATTTTGTCTGATTTCCTAGAGACTGGCTCTATGGAGTCAGAGGCCTTCTAAGCCAGCTGCGCAATCAATTTAATCAGATCAGCAGCAGGATGGGTCAACTAAGAAATAGATGGGCGAGCACCAAATGCTTGCAGATACACAGACTCCTCAGAGGTAGGGTCATTGGGCTTCTAGTTACCCCATTGTTTCAGAATTTCTAGAATGTCTCCAAAGGAAATGTCTTCTGGAGGTGACTGAGGGGAACTACCCATCATTGAAGTACATGTCTTCTGTGACAGATTCTTCTGAGGAATCCAAGTGTTCCTTCTTACACGTCATTTTCTGGGGCGTCTCCTCAGTAGGGATCTCTGTGGAGGACTTAGAAGAAGAGGGGCCCTGTGCAGGGGTATCCTATAGCTTTGGTGCTCACTGCGCAGGCATGAAGGTTGGTGGTAGCTCTGGGCGAGAGAGAGTCTCTGGATAATACTACCATAGGGGATGAGTCAGCTGAGAACTTGTAAAAGCCAATGCCCTCTCCATAACTTGGAAGGCAGGTCCACCCCCCCCCCGAAGAGGGATGGAAGCACAGAATTGACAAATTCGGTACCGTGGCACCACCCTGCTCCAAGGAACCTGCTCCAGATGCAGAAGTCAAGGAAGGGCCTACACCAGCCAAGGCTCCGAGAGTCAAAGACTGCTCTAAAAAAAAAAAAAACTGGAGCATATCCAAGCCCCCCTGGATCCAGCAGCAGAACTACAGCCCTGGGAGTCCATCTGTTTTGATGGAACAAAGGAACTCAAGGCACACTGGAACCAAAAGAGTAAAGGCTGTCAGCACAGGAGCAGTTAGAACCAGAGGTACTGGAGTCGTAATCTGTAAACCCTCAGTGGAGGTAAAAAGAGGAAGGTCTGGTTGAGTCCTGGGAGAAAAAGCCCCAACTCCAGAAGGGCCTGGGAAGATTCGGAAAGACCCCTATCCACTAGGAGTTGATCCACCAACCTCACACCACTGAATTCAGTCAGACTCCTGGAGGAAAAGACAGAGAAGCCTGAGGGAGATTCAGGTCTTTCTAGAAATGGAATAGGGAGCTGTCCCACAAAGGGATCAATTGAGGGGGAATATCTCTTCCTGGGAAAACTGATGGAACTTGATTGTGGAAGTGGGAGGGGGGGGGGATACTGGTTCAAAAATTCTGTATAGGACCATGGGGGAAGCCGATACTGAAGGAGAAACTTGAGTTATTGGTACCGAGGTGGCTGGCACTAAGACCCATTGTGCAGAGATAGTTACTACAGACAGTGCCCAAAGAAGTTGGTTCCGTAGATTTCTTAGTTTTAAGCTTCCACAGGAGATGTGAAAGCCAAAGATTTGTGTTTTTTGGCTGTCGAAGCTGAAGGGGACACTGGCACCAAATGATTCCTCTTCTGACTAAGTTCCAATTTAGAAGAAGAGGGGGAGGAAGGTGAGGATATGTCAGACTTGGACAAAGCCTCCTCAAAAGAAGACTTAATCAGACCTTTTAGAATCAACTTATTTTTCCATTCCACGAGTGCCCAGTGACTGAATGCCTGACAAATTGTGCAATCTTGCTGTAAAAATGCATCAAGCTCAAACACTACACACAAGAAGAATGCCCATCAGAGTTGGGCATCTTCCTACCACAATCTCGGCATTGTTTAAATCCAGTTATTCCATTAGATTTGTCCGCCATGTTAACAACGGAAAACAATTATCAACTGACAGCACTCACATGCACTAAGAAGAAGCACACACACAGAGGAAAGGAACAGCTGCCAACAGTGGTAGGCCAGAACTACCAAAAAGGAAGGGAAAAGGGAAACAATACCAATGATGGTAGAAAAAAGGTTATCACTAGGCAGAAACAGCACACTCACTGGCATACATACATACACACACACACACTGCTTTTCACTAAAGTGCATTTTCACAAAAATGCACTTTTGCGAAAAGGCAACTAAGTGAACAGCAATGGGGGCTATTGCTTAGATCGCGGCACAGCAGGGATAAGGGAATATTCCCTTTTCCCCACTGTAGTGCGATCTCGGAGTGAGAATATAAAAGTAGTGGGGGTGTTGGGGGCGCACCCCCACATGGGGGGGGGCACGGAGCTTGCCCCCCTGCATAAACATGGTTCGTGTTGGGGGGTTTTCCGGTTTATTTGTATTTTGCCAAAGTGCATTTTCATGAAAATCCACTTTCACGAAAAAGAGTTCATCTGTTTAGGTTTCGTTGAAACGTAATTTCAATGGGTCAAAGTAGACCCATATATATAGGGTCTATATTAGAACATCGAAGTTTCAAAACTTCGAATGTTCTAATATCGACCCCTATTCAGCGAAAGCTGAAAACATCGAACATACAGAACAGAAAATTTTTTCCTAGGGAAAAAATTTGCTGTTCCAAAACACATACACACAACACAAGCACACTAAACAAACAGCAATCCACACACATACACCTAAAATCTTACACCTAACCCTACACTAAACTATACACACACCACTAACTATCCACTTGCCATAACCCAAACCCTAACCCTAAGGTCTGTCACTATCGCACACTCACCTCACCCGCGCCCTAACCCTAAACTCACCTACCCCGCCCTAACCCTCACGCCCACACAATCGCACACTTACCTGACCTGCGCCCTAACCCTAACTCACCTAATCCACCCTAACCCTCACGTCCACACAATCGCACACATACCTAACCCGCGCCCTAACCCTAACTCACCTAACCCGCCCTAACTCTCACATCCACACAATCGCACACATACCTAACCCACAGTCAATAACACACTTACCTGAACCTGACCTGTAACTTTCCACCACAGCGCTGAAAATACAGAAGCAACAGAAATGAACAACCAAATTTTTTCCCTAGGAAAAGATTCGGTTTTCTGTTGCTTCGATATTTTCAGCTTTCGCTGAACAGGGGTCGATATCAGAACATTCGAAGTTTTGAAACTTCGATGTTCTAATATAGACCCTATATATATATATATATATATATATATATATATATATATATATATATATACATACACACACACACACACACACACACACACACACACACACACGTGTGTGTATATAGATATATATATATATATATATATATACATACACACACACACACACACACACACACACATCTATATATATATATATACATACACATATGTACATACGGGTCTACTTCAAATAATTGAACATCCAAATTGGCTTTCATATGGCAGAGACCACATGATCAAACATTTGAATGTTCGACAATGTGAAAAAATAAAAATAAACAGAAAAAAAAACTAAACCGTGCTAGCAGGGGGGCAAGCACCCCTGCTCCCCCACACTCCCTGCTATTTAAATATACTAACTCCGAGATCACACTACATTGCGGTAAAGAGAAATCTTCCCATTCCGCGCTCTATGGAGATCCCCATTCAGACCATTCGAACTTTTAAAAGTTCGATCATATGGTCTTGGCTATATGAAAGCTGAACTTTTAAAAGTTCGACCATCTGAAGGGGATCCATACATACATAGATACATACACACACACACACACACACACACACACACACACACACACACGCACATACACATATATCTTCATAGGAATGGGAAGATTTAGAAAGAAAACTATGAAAACTATGAAAATTTTCACTTAACTGATTAGGGAATCTGGCTGATGCATCTTGCAACAAAAGGCTGTGAGATGGTCAGTATGGAGTATAATAAATATGTGGAATAAATGAATAAGTTGTTAAATAGTGATAGTTACGTTAAAGTGAGTAGGGATTTTGTTAAAATCTATTTTGATGAAATTGACAAAACACTGTTTGACATATTTAATCAAGGTTTTATTGATATCAGTAACTACGATTATCTCAATATTGAACAGCCAAAACTTGGCAAGTTATTTGGCATCCCAAAAATTCATAAGAATGATCAAATTCCCCCATTCAGGCAGATTGTCTTCTCACCTAAACGTAAGACAGTATATCTCTAGTTTTTTAGAAAATATTTTAAATCCATTTGTTCAGAAAAGTTTATTTGGTACTTAGGACAAATACTTTTAGGGCAAAGAAGTACTATTATGTACTGTGGATATCACTTCATTCTATACAAGTATTTAACATGATGATGGGTTAGAGTTCATTAGACTTTATTTAGAAAATATATGAAATGTGGAGAGAAGGTCTGTTAACCTTGTAGTGATATTACTTGGATTAGTGCTGAAGAATAATTTTTTTGAATTAACAAAAGTATTTTTCATCAGAAAAGAGGGATAGCAATGGATGCTAAAGTGGCACTGGCGTTTGCAAATTTAGTGCTTCATTGATGGGAACAAACAATACTGATCAACCTATCCTCATTTAAAAATGTTTTAGTCTACAAGCATTATATAGATGACTTTTTTTTTATTTGGGGTAGTGAATTTAGTTTATTTAAATAATTCATTAATGAAATAAATCACAGTATATTATGGCATAATTTTACGATTAGTGGTCAGGACTTAATAGTGAATTTTTTAGACATTAAAATTCAGGTGAATGTTAGTGAAAAAAGTTTGAAAGTTCTATTTCTATGAAAAGCACTTTCAGAAATAATTATTTAATTTTTTTCAGTCACCACCCAAGATTTATGAAAAAATTTTTCGAGGTCAATTAATCAGAGCTAGTCACATGGTTAGCAATGATGCATTGTTTATGGAATAATTAAGTTTTTTAAGAATTTATTTTTAGAAAGAAGCCATCCATCTGATCAGATAAATAAAATTATTAATGAAATTATCAACAAAAGGAATCTTAAGTTACAATCGATCCTTAAGGAAGGGTTAAGAATAAAAGGTGGTGAATGTCAAGACTGTGGTAAGAGAGGTAATTTTAGGGATAAAAGTTTAGCTTTTCCAGTAGCAATGACCACAGATGGGCAGGAGGTTAAAATATTATTAAAATGAATTGGAAAATCATTTTGGTGAACACAGAACTTAAAACTATTATAGGGAATGTTCCACAATTCATTTATGAACGGTCCTCTAATCTTAAGAATTTGTTGGAAAGAGATCTTAGAATAGAGACTTTTTCATTTGGTTTGACACATGGGATGCTTCTGTGTCATAGCTGTAGACAATGTAGGTTTATCAGTAGACTAAATAATTCTGAATTTCCCCACATAAATTTATAAGTATTAGAACCAAAGGGAGATTTTCATGTAGCAGTAAAGTACAGTTGTGTACACCTACCATAAATGTAGATGTTCAAGTGTCTTCACCGTTGCAGTCATAACTGTAGGGTGCTCCTGCCGGCAGGCAGCCCGAGGTCGGCCAGAATCCCAAAGTCTGGGTCCGGCGTCGGCTGTATAAGCTAGTATCCTGACGTCAGTACGCCTTGGTACATAGCCCTCAGCTGACGCCATCTTCTCCAGCCTTTCTTGCCCTAGATGTCAGAAGTCCCCAACAAATCAAAAATGAATCCAACAAGGAAACACAAATACACCACAAATATGAGAAAAAGAGGGGATAGGAGGGAGGAAACCCGACTGCAACAGTGAAGACACTCGAACATCTACATTTATGGTAGGTGTACACAACTGTACTATGTTCTTCGTGTTTCACTGTTGCAGTCATAACTGTAGGGTGGAATCCCAAAGCAGTGTAGAGGGGAGGAGGCTTTAGATAGAAGAAGCCGGGGCAAGAATACCCTGCAAGACAGCAGAGGCAAAGCCTGCCCTAGACTTAGAAAACAAGGGGAGATTGTAGTGCTTGGAAAAAGTATGCACAGAACTCCAAGTGGCAGCTTCCAAGATATCCTTGGTAGGGACTCCTCTGAGGAAAGCTGTAGAAGTAGCAGCTGCTCTAGTAGAATGACTTCTAATGGTCCCTGGAAACTGTTTCCCATGATGAGTGTAACAAAATCTGATTCCATAAGCAATCCATTTGGAAATAGTTTGTTTAGAAATAGGTTTTCCAAGAGAACTGGAGGCAAAGGAAACAAACAATTGGTTAGACTTTCTGAAATCTTTAGTCTTGTCCAAGTAAAATCGTAACTGTCTGTGCACATCCAATGAATGCAAAATCCTTTCCCCTTTATTTTGAGGATTTGGAAAGAAAGTAGGAAGGTGAATTGTCTGATTCAAAGCCACTTTGAAATCACCTTAGGCATGAAAGTAGGATTGGTCCTCAAGGATACTCTGTCCTGATGGAAAATAAGGTATGGTTCCACAGCCATGAGAGCTTGCAACTCTTGAGACCCTTCTGGCAGAGGTCAATGCTAACAAAAGAACAGTCTTCCAGGATAGAAACTTAATATCTGAAGATGCAGCAGGCTCAAAAGGAGGCAAAGTAAGTTTTTCTAAAACATAATTAAGATCCCAGGCAGGGACAGGAGGGGTCCTTGGAGGCCGCAAATTTTTAGCCCCTCTCAAGAACTGCTTCACCAAAGGATGTGAAAAAACAGGAGGATCAGAACTGAAATGCGCAGAGATAGCAGAAGCATGAATCTTAATGGAAGAAAAGGAAAGTCCTTTAGATAAAAGTTCCGAAAGGTAAAGCAAAACAGAGGAGAGATCAGGAACCTGAGGATCAGAGCCTCGGTCCTGCATCCAAATAGAAAACCTCTTCCATTTAGAGGCATAGGATTTCCTAGTGCTAGGCCATCTAGCTTCCAAAAGAACATCCAAAACTTGTTTGGGAAGACTAGAGGAAATCAAATTCCTTTGAAGAGCCAAGCTGCCAAGCAAAGGGTCTTGAGATTGGAATGTAGTAACTGACCCTGATGCTGGGACAGAAGCGAAGGGTTCAGTGGAAGAATCCAAGGAGGCCCGAGAACAGGAGCTTTAAGGTTGGATACCAAAACTGTCGAGGCCAATTTGGAGCAATCAAGATGAGGAACTTGGGCTTGTCCTGCTTTATCTTCAGTAGTACCCGAGGCAGTAGAGGAAGAGGAGGAAAGCATATGCTGAAAGGCTTCTCCAGCTGAAGGACAGGGCATCCACTCTCCATGCTGTTTTGTGGAAGGACCTGGTGCAAAAGCGAGGCAGCTGATGATTGAGATGGGATGCAAACAGATCTATCTGGGGACATCCCCAAACTGCAGTAATCCTGTTGAACAAGTTGGTGTCTAGCATCCATTCATGAGGATCTGAAATGTTTCTGCTCAGGCTGTCTGCTAAGAGATTCTGTTTCCCTGGAATGAATTGAGCCTGGAGATGCAGATTCAAATTTAGAGCTGTGTCCCATAAACCCATAGCTAGTCTGCAAAGGGGGTATGAATGAGAACCCCCCTGCTTGTTGATGTACCACATGACCGTGGTGTTGTCTGTGCGAATTAGCAGAGGCCCTGGTTGTAAAAGGTTTTTGAAGGCTAAAAGGGCATTTTGAACTGCCAACATTTCCTTCAGATTGATGTGCCAGTGAAGATGGTCCTTTGTCCAGGTTCCCTGCTGGCAATTGTCTAGAAAGTGTGCTCCCCAAGCATAATCCGAGGCGTCCGTGGTTAGGATTTGAGTAGGTTGAGGGAGACTAAAAGGTTTTCCTTTGTTTAAAGTGCATGCCCTGGACCACCAGAGGAACTCCTTCTGGAGGCAGGGGATCAGAGGAATCAGAATATCCAGATCGTGGTAATGCTGTGACCATACACTTTTCAGATACCATTGAAGCTTTCTCATGTGAAGCCTTGCATTTGGAATCAACAGAATGCAGGAAGCCATGTAGCCCAGAGCCTGCAGGAATTTCCTTGCAGTGAGCTGAGATAGAGTTGCCAAGGCGTTGAAAGTAGAAGCCAGCTGAGTTTGTTTTTCTGGAGTGAGGTAGGCCCTTTGTAAGGTTGTATTTAAGAGGGCTCCCAAGAATACCATTTGTTGAGAAGGGATCAAATGTGACTTTTTTATGTTCACAGAGAATCCCAGTAGTAGGAGAAGACGTTGAACAAAGTCCAGATGTTGAAGCAGAAGATCTTTGCTGTCTGCCTGAATATGCGTTCTTGTCTGATAGGGATATGCAAATAGGCTTCCTTTAAGTCCAATGTCACCATCCAGGCGTCCTGAGACAGCATTGGAATTAGCTGTTGCAGAGTAAGCATCTTGAACTTTGGAATTTCCAAAAAGGTGTTTAACACAGAAAGGTCCAGAATAGGTCTCCATGAGTTTTGTTTTCTGGGAACCAGAAACAGCCTTGAATAAAACCCTTTTCCCATTTCCGAGAGTGGAACAGGCTCTATGGCTCTCATGGCCAGAAGAGCATCCACTTGAGTTAAGGCCTCTGACCATTGAAGTTTTGGCAGATCTGGCCAACCGTGAGTCCTTGGCAAAGTGTGAAAGTGGAACTTGTAACCTTTTAAAATCACGTCCAATACCCATCTGTCCTGGGTAATATGAGTCCAATTTCTGTAAAAAAAAGAGAGTTTTCCTCCGAGAGGGGCGTCCAGGTAAAGGGGTCCTGAAGCCCAACCGAGAGAGTCATTGAGTTTGCTTTCTTTGAGACTGGGATCTGTCTTCTCCCCTTCTAGGTGAAGAAGCAGTCCATTGTCTAGATCTGTAAGAGGTCTGGCCTTGACCACGACCTCTGGAGCGTCTATATCTTCCCCTTTGAGGCTTGTCAGACGTGGGAAAGGACCAATTTTTAGAGGGCCAATTCCTGGAAAATCTAGGAGGCTGAACTTGTAAGAAATCTTTTACAGTCTGCATGGACTTTGCCTTTTCTTCCATCTTTTTAATAACTTCCTCAGCCTTAGAACCAAAAAGAACATCTTGTTGAACAGGGGCATCTAATAACTTAGCCTTAACCTGTTCAGGTAAACTTTGTTCACGAAGCCAGGCATGTCTCCTAATCACAGTACCAGAGGCAGCAGCCCTGCAAGAAGCATCCAAAGCATCAAAACCACAATGTAAGCTATGCTTGTTAACCTGTTCAGTAGCATGCAAAACATCCTGAAGTTCCTTATCCTCTGCACAAGCAGGAAGGGAAGCAAGCTTTTGCTTTAAAACAGACAAAAGAAATTGCTGATATTTAAACATATGAAACTGGCAATTTAAAGCCCTTACAGACAGGGTAGCAGAAGTATATACCTTTTTCCCCACCTGTCTAAAGCACGAGAATCCTTCTCAGAGGGAATAGGATTTTTAGAAGTAGCAACCTTAGCAGCCTTAGAGCCCTGAGAAATAGTTTCAGGATCTGCAGAAGGGTTTTAAATAAAAATAAATGAGAGTCAGGAACCCTATAAAATCTATCAGGCTTAGAAGGAGCAGGAGGCATGGAATCAGGATTCAAATTAGCCTCAGAAAAAGCATCATCTACAATGTCCAAGACAGGAGGGATAGCTAAAGGCCTATGCTGAGGAAGAAGAAGAAATTCTCTAAGCCTCTTTTTGGAAGCAGAATATTCCTGTCCTTCCCAATGAAAATGTTCCCTCATCTCATGCAAGGTTTCCCCAAAAGAAAAATCATCAGGCAGAGAGGCCGAGGGCAAAGAATCCTCAGCATCCAAATCCTCATAAGGGGGAAAGGAATAGTCCTGATCAGAGGAAGAAACAGAAGATACAGAAGCCTGGTCAGAGGAATCCAGAGTAACATCCTGTCGAGGCCTTTTCTCAGGAGGGGGGTGAGAACCCCTAATCATTGTAAGCAAATCTTCAGCCATCCTCAATAATTGTTTTTGTGTCTTGGGAGTGGATTCAGAAGCAGCTTGAGCTGGAACTTTAGACTTAGTAGGAGTCTTTGTCTTTGCCTTTGCCTTTGAAATAGTGATGTGAGTAGGCCTGAAAACCCCCTCAGAAGCCAGTACCTGCACAGCGGTTCCGGACCCATCTGAAGGAGCGACATCCGAAGGTCCTGCAGCAGTTAAAATAGTGGGCCTTGATGGCTCCCCATGGGAGTCCGTATCGGCCATCAGTTCAGAAGTGGCGGACGACAGGGGCTGCAAAAGCGCCTCACTGACGACAGCCTAACCGGACGCTGGCTCCAGCTGCAATGAGTCCTGTTTGGACCTCGGAGGCCTGTCTTTGTCTTTGCGCTTCTTTTGAACTCCGGTAGTGTCCGACGACATTCTATAATTGAAGCGTCTGCCAAAATAATTTAAAGCCCAATTGTACCTGCGCTTGATAGTACGAGAGTTGAACCTGGCACAGAACCGACAACAAGAAACGTCGTGGTCAGGGCCTAAGCAAGGTAGACAGTAAGAGTGGAAATCTTTATGAGGTATTTGTTTCCCACACACTATACAATTATTAACTTTTTCTGACATCGGAGGAACAAGAAAAAGATTCCCCAACGGGGTACTTAGCTTTGAGAAGAGAAGTAACAACTTCGGACCGACAACAACCAAATACGCTGTTCGAAAATCGCCAACCAACGTTTTGCGAGCTGCTTTCCACCGCACGGCAAGAAAGACTGGAGAAGATGGCGTCGGCTGAGGGCTATGTACCAAGGCGTACTGACGTCAGGATACTAGCTTATACAGCCGGCGGACCCAGACTTTGGGATTCTGGCCGACCTCGGGCTGCCTGCCGGCAGGAGCACCCTACAGTTATGACTGCAACAGTGAAACACGAAGAACATCAATATAGTTTATATTCCAATCTATACTTCATGTTCACATTTTGTTGGAAAGAGAATCCGTGAACTTAGATTTTGCATTAGGGAACACACAAAAGCTATAAACGACAGGGACAACACTAATGCTTTATTTATGCACAGTATTTCATGTGAAAGTTTTAGAAAGCTCCATTTTTCAGTAATTGAGACAACTACAGGTGTATGCAATGATGTTTTAGAAGCCAGGGACCTTAAATGGCAGATTCTTCTTAGAAGTGATAAGCTCCAGGGATTAAAGGAGAGTATTGACATTAAATGTCTTTTGAGACTAAGAGTTTTATAAAATTCATGTTTTATATTAAAAGCATATTTATTATTTAAAGTGCAGCTATAATTTATATTATTATTTATTATAACACTTGCTACAATGTTTACATATTTTTTAATAGAGAGTATTTTAACCAATTTTTTTTGAGTACGAAGGGGGAGGATTAGTTACATGATTAGAATGTGAAAGGTTATTGGATGATTAAATAGTTTTTGGAAACATTTGGCTTTTTAAATAGAATGTACTTGAATGAATGGTTTGTATTCTGAAGAAGTTCCTTTAACAAGGTTTTGGGACGAAAGTGCTCAATACAAATTCACTTTGTGTGGCTGCTTTTGTGGTTTGGTTATTTTCTAAGTGGGTCGCTCTGCCTTCCAAGACTGTGGTTTTTGCTTTCTAGAAGTAAAATTAAAAAGTTATATGGTGTTACTGATTGGACATACTTAGTGAATGTAATGTGGAAACCCTGATTGGTGTTTTATAAGACTGAACAGGGGAAGATAAGAAAGACGGAAACGAAGGAGAGAGAAAAAGTACAGTTTTGTACCTACCATAAATGTAGATGTTCGAGGATCCACATTGCTGCAGTCCTAACTATTGGGTAGTCCGCTGTCCAGGAATACCAGAGGTATATGGCGCCGGTCAGTCAGGCATTAGACTGACGTCAGTACGTCAGGGTACTAATGCGCATGACCGACGTCATATCCTCAGTCTTTTCTTGCCCCAGATGTCAGAAGAACCTAAAAAGACAAGGCCCAAAATACCTGCACCAAAAATATGTACAATATATACAAAAATATATACAAAAATATCAGCATATAACCTCACCTACACAACCACCCCTAAACACAGAGGGAAGGAGGAGAGGTAAATTGGACTGCAGCAATGTGGATCCTCGAACATCTACATTTATGGTAGGTACAAAACTGTACTATGTTCTTCATTCCACATTGCTGCAGTCCTAACTATTGGGTAGAATCCCAAAGCAGAGGTAAGGGAGGCTGGCAAATCATAAAGAAGCAGGAGCTGACAACATGCCTTGCAAAACAGCTGTGGCAAAACCAGCCCTAGACTTAGAGTAGAGAGGAAGGTGATAATGCTTAGAGAAAGTATGCACTGAACTCCAAGTAGCTGCCTCCAAAATATCCTTAGTTGCCACTCCCCTTAGAAATGCAGTTGAAGTGGCAGTAGCCCTAGTGGAATGAGGCCTAATCCCAGCTGGAATCTCCTTGCCATGATGGGAATAACAAAATGCAATGCAAAACCCAATCCACCTAGAAATAGTTTGTTTTGACACAGGCTTGCCCTGAACTCAAAGCAAAAGAAACAAACAACTGCTGAGACTGCCTAAAATCTTTAGTCCTGCTTAAATAATAACGCAATTGCCTGTGTACATCTAAAGTGTGCAAAATCTTTTCCCCTTTATTTTGGGGATCTGCATAAAAAGTAGGCAAATGAATAGTTTGGTTTAAAGCCACACTAGAAACCACCTTAGGCATAAAGGAAGGATTAGTGCGTAATGATACCCTATCCTTATGGAAAATCAAAAGGGCTCTACTGCCATAAGGGCCTGCAACTCAGACACCCTTCTTGCAGAAGTAATAGCCAACAGAAAAGCAGTCTTCCATGACAAGTATTTCAATTCAGCAGTAGCCAGAGGCTCAAAAGGTTGTAGAGTAAGTTTTCCAACACAAAATTGAGATCCCAAGCAGGAGTAGGAGCTCGGGGTCTTATATTCTTTGCCCCTCTAAGAAACTGCTTGAACAAAGGATGCGAAAACAATGGTGGGTCACAATCATAGTGAGCTGAAATTGCTGCAGCATGAATCTTAATGGAAGAGAAGGACAAACCTTTGTCCAATAACTCAGTAAGATATTGAAGAGCCACACTCAAATTAGGCTCAGAAATCTCCAAATTCTTTGCTGTACACCAAAATAAAAACCTCTTCCATTTTTTTCCTTGTACTAGGTCTTCTAGCTTCCATAATCACATTTAAAACTTGTTGAGGAAGTTGAGACCTGCTGTGTTTCAACACAGAATATGCCAGGCTGTTAGATGAAGAGAGTGAAGCTTGACATTGAGCAGATGACCGTCCTTCTGAGATAACAGATGTGGAATCAAAGGTAAAGGCCATGGAGGCTTCCTTACCAGACTCCTTAGTAGTGGGTACCAGTGTTGCCGAGGCCAATCTGGAGCTATTAAGATCATCCTTGGCTTGTCTTGTCTGACCTTTAAGAGCACCTTTGGAAGAAGAGGCAGAGGTGGAAAGGCATACACATGAAGATTTTTCCAACTGAAAGAAAGAGCATCCACTTTCCAGGCTGTGTGATGAAACCCCTTTGTGCAAAACTTTGGCAGCTGGTGGTTTAGTGGAGAAGCGAACAGATCTATGTCTGGAGTTCCCCATGACACTGTCAATTTCTGAAATACATGAAGATCCAGTTTCCACTCGTGGGGATCCATGATTTGTCTGCTTAACACATCTGCTAAGGAGTTCTGTGCTCCGGCAGAAACCTTGCCTGAAGAGTTAGTTGTAAGCTGATAAAATCATTGCTTGCCTGCATAGAGGATAAGAATGTGTTCCCCTTGTTTGTTGATGTACCACATGACAGTTGTGTTGTCTGTTAGAATCAACACCTGCCCTGGAAGAAGTAACTCCTTGAAAGCCATTAATGCAAACTGGACTGCTAACATCTCCTTCATGTTGATATGTAGATGCTGTAGTCTGGCAGGCCACTTGTCTTGTATCCACTTTCCATTTAGATGAGCTCCCCAAGCAATGTCCGAGGCATCTGTCGTTAAAATCTGACTTCTGCGAGGTCACAGAGAGTCCCTTGTTTAGGTGACATTCCTGAGCCCACCACAAAAATTCTTTTTGAAGGCAAGGTATTATTTGAATGACAGTGTCCAAATCCTGGCAGTGCTGTGTCCATACATTTTGAGATACCATTGCAGCTTCCTCATATGCAGTTTGGCATTGGGAAGCACCAGAATCTAAGATGCCATGAACCCTAATGCTTGAAGGACTGTCCTTGCAGTCAGCACGGACTGATGAGATAGTTGATGGAAGCAAAGGGATAGACTCTTTTGTTTGTCCGGGTTAAAAGGCCATCTGGGCTGCTGTATTCAGTCTCACACCCAGAAAGCACATGTCTTGAGAGGGTACTAGACTGGACTTTATTTCGTTCACAGAATACCCTAGGCATCTTAGCACTGCTATAACATATTCCAGATGCTGTAGAAGGTCTTCCTTTTCTTGAGCCAGAATCAGGCAGTCGTCCAAGTAAGGATAGATTTGAATTCCTTTTAGCCTGAAGTAAGCTATCACTGGAGCCAGAACCTTTGTGAATACTGCCAAAGGGCAATGCAGAGAACTGATAATGAGAATTTCCAGCTCGCAGATACTTCCTGCAACTTAGTCTTATAGGCACATGAAGGTAAGCTTCCTTGAGATCTAAAGTTACCATCCAGTGATCTTTGCCCAGCAGAGGTAAAAGCTGTTGTAACGTCAACATCTTGAACTTGGGAATGTCCAGATAAGTGTTGAGGATAGATAAATCCAAAATTGGTCTCCACGTGTTCCCCTTCTTTGGTACTAGGAACAGGCGAGAATAAAATCCTAGGCCCCTTTCTGATACAGGGACTGGCTGAATGGCCCCTATTTGGAGTAACAGAGAAATTTGCTTGTGAGCCTCTTTCCTTTGTGGAGGAGGAACGTCTGGCATGCCTTTGAAAGGGGCAATGTATGGAAATAAAACCTGTAACCGTGGTGAATGATATCCAACACCCATCTGTCTTGAGTAATTAAATCCCAATTTTCTTTGAAAAGAGACAGTCTTCCTCCCAAAGGAGCTGCCAGGCGAGAATCTACTGGCAGCTGAAAAGGCAGGTCATTGGGTCTGTTGGACTGACCCCTGCCCTCACCAGAAGTCTGAACAGGTGAACTCCCTGTTCTAGGCCTAAAAGACCTACCCCTAGACTGGGAATCATAAGCAGGATATGTCCATCCCTTAGTAGGCCAATTTCTACTAAACTGGCTGCACCTGCAAAAATCTTTAACAGTTTGCATAGACTTAGCTTTGTCCTCCATTTTCTTTAAAACTGCTTCCACAGGCGAACCAAACAACACATCAGACTGTAAAGGAGCATCCAAAATCCTTGTCTTAACATGCTCAGCTAAATTCTGATCCCTCAACCAGGCATGCCTGCGAAGAACAGAACTAGTGGCAGCCACCCTCGAGGAGGCCTGTACAGCATCAAAACCACATTGCAAAGAATGCTTACCCACTTGTTCAGACACATGAACTAAATCCAGCAACTCTTTACACTCAATACCTAAAGCATCCACCTTAGATTTCAGTTGTGAAAGGAGATAATTTTGATATTTTAGCATATGAAACTGACAATTCAACGCCCTCATGGCTAAAGTGGAAGAAGTATACACTTTCTTTCCCCATCTATCCAAAGCCCTTGCCTCTTTATCAGTGGGAACAGGGTTTTTAACCACAGAGGCCTTAACACCTTTAGGTCCCTGAGAAACAGTTTCCGGGTCTGCCCTAGGACTCTTAAAAAGATACTTGTGAGCTTCAGGCACCCTATAGTACCTATCAGGTTTAACAGGAGCAGGAGGCAAAGAATCAGGGTTCAGGGACGCCTCTGCAAAAACATCTTCCACCACATTCAACACAGGAGGAATAGCTAAGGGCCTATGCTGGGGTAAAAACAAGAATTCCCTAAGCCTTTTCCTGGAATCAGAGTAATCCTGGCCTTCCCATTTAAAGTGCTCCCTCATGGAATGCAGAGTCTCTGAAAATGAGAAATCCTCAGGAGGAGAAGCTGTAGGAGTGGAATCATCCACATCAGAATCAGAATAAGGAGGATACTCCTGCAAATCTTCAGAAGTCTCAGAAGCCTCTGAACACTGTTCAAAACTATCAAACTCAGGTTCCACCCTAGGCCTCTTATCAGGAGGGCATAGAACCTCTAATCATAGTAATCAAATCTTCTGCCATTTTAAGCATATGTTTCTTAGGCACAGAACCTGAAGTGCTAGGAGAAGCCCCCACTGAAGCCAAACTTGGCCTACCTCTCAAAGAAGTTTTGGAAACAGAAGGAGAGGCTCTAACTACCTTGGGAAGAGAGGGAAGAACAGTCACCTGAGAAGCCCCCTCAGCCTGGCCTACCTCCTGAGAAGGCACATCCTGTAACAGTAAAGTCTCTGCCTGAGACTCCAAGGAAACTCCTGGCAAAACCTCTGGCTCCACTGAGCCTTCTAAAGAACCGACGTCCGGGACTGCCGGTTCATCAACCGTCCTTGCGCTTCTTGACATCCGGCGGCATTTTATAATTGCAACGCTTCCCAAACACTAACCTGGCACAGTCTAACCTTCTCTTAATAGTGCGTTTGTTAAACCTAGCACAAGAGCGGCAACCAACAACGTAAACAAGGTATACACAAGGTATGGTAATCCCTATGAGGTATCTGTTTCCCACAAGAAATACAGTTATTCACTTTTCTGACATCCGGTTAAATACTGAGGCAAGAAAAACAAAATGTTAACTCTGATTCGGTCTGAAACTCCGACAAATATTTCAGAACGCCAACCAAAACTGCTTCTGCATCGGACCATGCCTCTGGTATTCGGCCGACTGGACAGCGGACTACCCAATAGTTAGGACTGCAGCAATGTGGAATGAAGAACATCAAGGGACACAAAAAAAAGAAGACATCAAGAGGGTTGTGTTGTAGGAGGTTGGTGGTGTGTGGAACTACATTTCTGCGGGGGTATAGACCCACCCATTTTTCAATTTTTTTTTTTTTATTTTATTTTGTAAGAGGGAAGTTGGGGAATGAAGAAGGGAGGGGGATGTAGGACAGAAAAGCCTAGGGAATAGTTAAAGTACAGATGCAACATAAAAGACTGACAAGACAGCAACACTACAGTGGACTGGCATTAGTGGAGAGACACGATATGCAGATAGCAGACAGACACAAAAGTGTCTATATTACGTTATCGAATACTAACGTAATCGAAAATATAATAGTTGACCCGTAAATGTCGAAGTGCTAAAACCTTGAACACTTAAAAAAAAAAAAAAAAAACCTACCCAAACAAACCATTTAAAACACTAAGCAGGGAGGCAAGCCCAACTGCACCCCCCATGTGGGGAGCTGCACCCCCACTGCTACTTAAATATACCAACTCTGAGATGGCACTACAGTGCAGACAAACGTACATTTCTGCACTGTACGGAGATCTCCATTGAAACATTCGAGGTTCTAGCACTTCGACATTTACGGGTCAACTATTACATTTTCGATTACGTTAGTATCATATAATGCAATATAGACCTGACACAAAAGTGGGGGGAGCTTTAGGAAATGTAGTGATGGACCTGCAGAGGGGGGCCCCCATTGCTATGGTGAAGGCCTCTAATGGCTCAGTGGCTGGAGCTGACAGGGTAGTTGACTCTTGTTACCCAGTGGAGGAGGTATTGTATGGGTTTTTGAAAGTTTCTCTCCTTTACATGCACCATAACCACTGCCTCTACCAGGTCACAAAGCTCACAATGTTGGTAGCTGTCCATGCTCTAAGCACCAGGGGTCCACAAGTCTGGACCCACCACCTGAACCTGTGAAGATGCCCATGGGCTGGCAGGGGGAGGTAGTGAGAACTCCCTGACCTGGAAAGGATGCAGCTGGGCTGCTCCTGCGAACTCTGGACCTGTGGAAAAAGCAACATAAAATGCAGGAAGAAATATAAACAAAAAAGAGAGAAAATGGAGGCAAGGTGGAATCATAAGTTGCTCAAATATTCCATTTTTACTGACAGTAAAGAATAACCATTTATTACCGATTTGCTTTGGCTAGTGTTACTACCTATATTCCTTACTGCAAAACTTACTGATGGCTCTATAACTAGTACTGTACTTCTTTTCTGATTACCATTTACATATGTATGACTGCAAATACTGCGGTGGTGCAGCAGTAGCGTTATTGCCTCACAGCAAGAGGTTCTCCCATTTGACTCTTGGCTGGAGTGCCTTCTATGTGGAGTCTGCATGTCCTCCCCACGGTCGAGTGGCATTAGAAAGACATGCATAAAATGGGCGTGCCTTCGTTGAAGGTTGGGCGTCGAGTTGGCACCTCAGCACCCGTAAAAATCTACTACAAATCATTAGCAGACCAGAGTTCCGCTGTGGTGACCCCTAAGCGGGAAAAGCCGAAAGAAGAACAATTTACATATGTATGACTGCTGTAATGATCTAACAGAATACCATCCTCATTTTTTTCTGTATGGAACAGGAAATGCATGAACGCCTCTTTTATTTAAGTAATAGCAGTATACTATTGTTTGCTACTCAGATATCTCAATTTCCTCTAAGCCTGTGTTCTATTGTACTCATGCTCCTCCTCAGCTGTGGAAGTAAGAAATAAGTAAAGCAAAGTTGTTTACTTCTGCCATCCTTCTTAATTATAACTGATGACTATGTTTTTATGAGTATCACAACAGACCTGACAACATGGATTCCCAACTTAACTAAGCAACATACTACACCCTGTTGGACTAATACAAATTGGCAGCAGTAATGACTGCCTTACAATCTTTCACTTCTTGTTGATCAATACCATTTAATTGGGAAAGGAAAGTATTACTGAATGCACTAAGCATTCCCTACTTGATACATTCACAAGCACCTCAGTGTCTGCTAAGGATGGGGTATGTGTTCAGCTACTGCTGCTGGATCTCCACGGCAAAGTTGCCAGTTAGTTTCTAGAAGGAATGGTACATTTCTGCAAGGGCTGCTAATTTAAAATAAAACTAAGCAGTCTAATCTACATTATGCATTGCAATGTTTACCAGTGTTTTAAAGAGGATTACTGGCCTAAAACAGATGCCCTACGCAGACCGTCTCAAAAAACTCCAGCTTTACTCCATCGCATATCGCCTACTCAGAGGCGATCTCTGCCTAACATACAAAGCTATGTCAAACCCAGAGCTGTTGGACATGCTCCACTTAAAGAAATCCCATTCACTCCGAGCTACACATTCTAGGGACCTGAACCTTGTCACCACAATAAACAGAACATGCTGGAGGGATAGATCCCTGTCCCAGAGACTTCCCATACTCTGGAACAGAAGAGGCCCAGAGAGAAAAACTCCATTTGCTTACATTGCATTACATTAAAAAGAAGCTGTGCACTCACCATAACATTCCATCTGTGTTGTCCATTTTCATTCTTCCTCAATTGTTGGGTTTGGATCCGAACCTCGGCTCCAACTCTGCCATTACTAAAGCTTGTGGTAACAAAAAAGCTTTTGAGCTTCTCAATTACCCATAATGCACCAACCCCTAACATACTCCAGATCTTGTTTACTGATTTACCTAAAGTGGTATCTGCAATGTGCATACATAAAGACACCTATATTTGTACATGTCCTACAGAAGGAGCTATATCTGTAGCTCAGTCATAAAGGACAATTACCAATGACAATACCTCAGTCTTCCAGAAGTTTGTTGAAACAAGGGTTGGGGCTGGTGGGTGGGAGGTTGAGGAAGAATGAAAATGGACAGCACAGATGGAATGTTATGGTGAGTACATAACTTCTTTAACTGATGTTGTCAACTTTCATTCTATCCTCAACTGTTGTGTCAGAGATAGTTGTGTCAGATATTGGAATCTAACACCACCTTAGGAAGGAAAGATGCATTGATACATAATTTAGCTCTATCCTTATGAAAAATCAAGTAGGGAGGTTTCCATGAGAACGCTTGAAGTTCTGAAATTCTTCTGGCTGAGGTAATGGCCACTGGAAAGACAATTTTCCAAGTCAAAAAAGGCCACATTTAACTGCTAGTTCAAAGTGGGAAAGAATTAAGGTCTGCAGTACCAAGTTTAAATCCCATGGTGGAATACAATCTTTATACGGGGTTCTCAAAAGAAGAGTGCCTCTCAAGAATGCTTTACAAAGTTTAGAAGAGGCCACAGAAGAATTTTCAAATCCAATATGAAAATTAGATATTGCTGCTAATTGAACCTTAATGATAGTGGAGCTCCCCTTCTTTAAAGATCAAAGCTAAAAATTCAAGTAAGTTATGTATTGGAGCTGAAAAGGGATCAATATGTTTTTGATGTACCCAGTACACAAACCTCTTCCATTTACTTGTATAAATCTTTCTTATATAAAGTTTATGGGAAGATAAAAGGATATGATGGACAGATGAAGACAGCTTTGGTTGTCTGGCTATAAACAGAATTGGAGAAATCACACTGTTAGCTTGCGGTATTAGATATACTGATGAACCATTATCTGCCAGATGTGACAGGAAATCTGGAATCAGATCAGACAGGAAATCTGGAATCAGATCCAGAATCCAAGATTGGTAAAGAAGATGTGGCCACAAGAAGAGGAAGCAAATCTGATCAGGCCAGTAAGGTGCAATGAGCATGACTTTGCTCTTCAACCTGGCGGCTTTCTGCAGGAATTTCTGAATTAAAGGAATTGGAGGATAAGCATAAAATAGACCAGGGTGCCAATCATGAAGAAGTGCATCCCTCAGTGATTCCCCTGAGGGGGGAATTAAGGCAATGTAGCTGCTTCATTTGTTGTTTACGGGAAAAGCAAAAAGATCACAGCAAGGGTGGTTCCATCAGCGGAAAATCATTTCTGCCACTTTCATGTCGAGAGACCACTCATGAGGGAGAAGAATGGACCTGCTCAATTTGTCTGTTATCATGTTGGATTTCCCCGGAATGTACATGGCTATGAGAAAGCGATTGGATGAGATCATCCACTGCCACAGTCTGAGAGCTTCTAAATAAAAGTGGTAACATCAGGTCCTGTCTTGTTTACTGATGTACCAAACCACCGACATACTGTCCACTTGAATCACAATTGCTCCTAAAGGGACAGAGTACTGGAAACCCTGCAACACTAAAGCCACTGTTCTCATCTCTAGGACACTGATATTCAAGTTGGCCTCTTCAGAGGACCAAGTGCCTTGGACTGTTGTTTCCAAAAAGTGCCCCCCCACACACCCAATCTGGGAAGCATTTGTGGCCCTGGGTAAGGGAGGATGAAAGAACAGCCTTGTAGAACTTGATCCAAAGAATCCACCACCAGAGGTATTGCTTGCATGCCTGAGTGATTCCTATTTGTGTTGACAAACTCTGGTAAACTACAGACCATTGTACTGCTAGCATCCAATGAGGAATACTCGTATGAAAACTTGCTACAGGAACGAAGATTATGGCAGATGACATTGACCCCAAGGCTTGAAGGATCAACTGGGCTGAAATGTTGGTACTGCGAATTATTCTCTTGACTTGGAATCTGATAGTCTGTACTATTGACAGAGGAAGAGAAGCTATCACTGATGTCGTGTTGAAGACTGCTCAAATGAATATGAGTTGGTTGTAGGAGAGACTTGTCGCAATTTATGGTTATCCCCAGATGAAAATAAATCTGAAATACCTGATCCCTTGCCCTAATTAGCAGATACCTGGGTTGGGGCTGTAATCAGTCAGTCGTCTAGATATGGAAACGTGGAATCCCTGCAGTCTTAAGTGAGCTGCTAGTACTGCCATGCTTTTTGTAAACACCCTGGGGGACGTGGTGAGGCCAAAGGGCAATGCTCTGAATTGGTAGTGACTGACTCCCAGCTAGAAGTGTTAGTGCCTTCTGGATTGTCTGTTCATCTTTATATGGTAGTATGTACCAAGTATCTAGATTCCAAACTCAAACCCTTTGTCAAATCTGAACCTCAGATATGCCACGATTCATGGCATTTTCTTGGTAATATTAATAATTTGGATTACAATGACAATTTGGTGTTCCTTACAGTAGATATCAAGGATCTGTATACTATCATTCCCCACCACTTAGGTGTAGAATTGGTTAGAGATTTCCTTCACTTAAAAGGTATGGATGACAAAGATATTTATATTATTGAAACTCTCTTGGAGATTGTTCTGTGTAATAATTTTCTGTGCTTCAATAACCAACTACTTTTACAGAAACGTGGGATAACCATGGGTGCTTCATGTGGTAGTAGTTTTGCAAACATCGTGATGGCCTACTGGGAAAGGACATTGCTGTTCAACAATTTGAAGTTTAAGGAACATGTAGCCTGGTACACTAGGTCCCAGGACGACGTGTTCTTTTTATGGAAAAGTGATGTTGGTTTGATTCAGCCATTTATAGCCGAAATCACATCTTTGACTAATTTTTTGGAATTCACTTTTCAAGTAGGCTGCGAGGAAATCAGTTTTCTCGACATCCATCTAAGCAAAGATAGTTTCAACCATAGATTTAGAACAACCATCTTCTGTAAGCCAACATATTCTAACGCCTTCTTACATTTTACAAGCTGTCACCCCATCACCAAAAAAAAGCGGTAGTCAAAGGGCAAGCTGTTAGGGCAGCCAGAATGGTGTCTGACTACGAAGACTTTCTGGTTGAATGTGACCTACTTAAATCTATGTTTTTGAAGAGAGGCTACCCTTCAGCATTTGTTGAACAAATTTTTGAAGAGGTCATTAATAAAAGAATAGTTGGTCATTTCCGCCCCTTGGTACATAAAGGATACCATTCAGTTTTTGCACCACAACATGAAGATTTACCTTTTGATCTAATAAGGGACCAGAGTTCTAATCACTCCATTGGATTCCTGACAACTTTTTCCTTGGACTCACAGCTCATTAGAGATATTATTACTAAGAACTGGGCCTTTATCTCAGGTGATAGTAGTCTTAGGAAGATTTTAGGACAGGCCCCAACCTGAAATGCCTTGTTGAGAGGACCAAAAAGGCAGTCAAAGGGCGTCCGGGCAAGTTCAAGTGAGGTAGATGCCCTCAATGTAAACACATTAAAGTAACTAACAAGATAAAAATTATGGACAGAATACATTACATTGATGGCAAGTTTAATTGTGATTCCCGGGGAGTAGTTTACAGGGCCTTATGTGACAATTGCGAGGCGTACTATATTGGTAAAACCGAGAGGAAGATCAAACAAAGAATTCATGAACACCAATATAGTATTAACAAAAATTTAATTACCAATGCTTCAGCAAAACACATTTTGGAATATCCTAGCCACAGATTTTCATTTGTAGTCTTACAGCAAGTATAGCACAATATAAGAGGAGGCCCTTGGGAGCTCAGACTGGAAGAGTCCAAATTGGAATGGCAAATCCGCACTTCAGCCCACATATTACCAGGGCTAAATGAGGCTTTGTCTATTAAATGCTTGTTGAAAATAAAAGCACTTGCTAAGTAGTTGGTTACATAGCTTCGAGCAATCTCAAGTTTTTATACATCTAAATATTTTAGAGTAATGTTATAAATTTTGTTGCTTATAGATATAATATTCACCCTTCCTCTTTAAGAATCAATTGTTTGATTTATTTTATTTTATTTTGGCAATGCAATTTTGTTTTTAAAATATTTAATTTGGTGTTATTGATCACTTTTATATTACTAACATATAAGCATGTCTAGCTGTGACTTCAAGAATTTAAACCTTAGCTGTGAGGTTTTTTTATCCATTAATTAAGCATTTGATGTTATTTGTGACATCATAATTAATTAAGCCTTTACATTGGCTGCCTGGTCTAACAGTTTGTATTTAAACACAATGCAGTGTTTCATGTATTTTTAGTCTGAAGAAGTTGGAGTATTTTCTCCAACGAAAGCGCTTACTTTATTGGAATAAAGTATGTGCTGGAGTGTTCCTGTAGCCTTCTTGCATTATTTTATATGATAGTATGCATCCTGAAGGTCTATCGAGCACATCCAGTCACCCTTACACAGAAAGAGGAGAACAGACTGAACTGTGACCATTTAAAACTCTGTATGTTGAACTGACCTTGCTCAGTACGCTGAGATCCAAAACTGGTCTCCAGTCCCTTGATTTATTTGGCACTAAAAAGAATAGAGTAAGCGCCGGATTCTATGTGGTCTTGCGGGACCTCCTGGATGACTTTTTTTTTAAGCAGCTTTTGTATCTCTAGTGCTGCTACTTTCCTCTGACTGGGTGGAACATCAGGACTTTTGGATACAGTTGAAGGTGTAAGGGAAAAGAGAATTATATAACCCCTGGAAATAATCTTATGTCTAGCCAGGCTCTCTGGTGCAGGGATAAATCAACACCCAAATTGCCTCCAGAGGTGGACAGTTGGGCATCCTTTCAGGAACACTGGCAGGGTCCATCAGAAAAAGAATTCTGGACCCCTGATATTGCAGACCTCCTCTACCACGGGGGCATTGTCATCCATTATAGTTCATCATTGAGGGGTAGAAAAACTTATGCCCACTGCAGAGAGGGTCTTTTCATCCTTCTCACACCTGGATAATGTATTCTTCACTTTTGAGCAAAACAATGAACTCCCGTCACAGGGAGCACGGACAGACGAGGACTTGAAGCGCTCCACAAAATCACACAAACATATCCAGGCATGCCTCCCAGTGGATATGCCTGAACCCAAAGCCCTTGAAGTACATTTGGCTGTGTGTGAAATAAGCCTCATGAATGAATTCAAAATGGATTGGCGGGTAGCCAGTTAGGATGCCACAGACAATTGGGCCTCAGCAGAAATGGTCCCTGAAAGGGATTTTGAAAGTTCTTCAATAAAGTCCTTTGTAACCAAGTAAAATGTACCAAACAGTTCAGCGACTTAACAGCAAAGGTCCCTGAAGCATAGGCACACTACCCAAACCTATCCTTCACCCTAGATTCCCTGTTAGGGGGATGAACAGAGGAACTCTGTTCAGCAAGTTCCTTCTTGGTGGCCACCACCACCACAACCCTGGCATCCACGGGCACGGCCTTACTCCAAAATTCCTTCCCGATAAGGTGGAGCCAGAATCTGATCTGGCCTCTTAGGGACTGGCTCAGTTGAAGCAGGTTCCTTTCACACCCACCGAGAGACCAAATCAATGAGCTTGTCGGCAGGCAGAGTAACCTAGGAGGTAGCTGGCCTAGCTCCAGAGGCCTTCAGAAATACTGATTCCTTCGGTAAAGGATTACTGGGGGTCCCAACCATATCTCTGCTTAAGTATCTCAAGGATGTCTCAAAATAAGATGTCTTCCAAAGGTGATCGTGGAGACCCTTCACACTCATCAAAATCAGTATCCTCAGTGACAGACTCTTGTGAAGAGTCCAAGTGTCTCTTCTTGCACTTTCTCTGCCTAGGGACTTCCTCGGTGGCGTGTTACGAGGAAGTGTTGGAAGAGATTCTGAAACCCTGGAAGGTGGCCTGGGAGTCTCCAGCTGACTGTTCCTATGGAGTAGAATGATGAGGCTCCAAGCACAAAGACATCTGGGAAATAGAAGATCTGAGAGGGTAGGATCCATCCATCCTGTCAGAGCAGAAAATACCCTCTTCACAACCTTGAAGACATACAGCTCCAGAGAAAAGGAAGACCTCGGCTCAAAGAAGGCAGGTTCTTTACCGCGGTCTCCTCCCACCCCAAAAGCAATTTCCTTAGGGAGGAAGTCAGAGCCAAGCAATCCAGTGCAGAAGCACCAACACACAGAGGTGGCTTTGAAACCTTCAAAGTCGACCCCAATACCTCAAATCCAACAAGGAAGCTTTGGCTCAGAGAGTCTACTAGATACGAAGATGTCAGAGCCTGTACACTCACAGAGTTAGCTTTGGGTCTGAAAATAAAGTTATCTTTAGATCCAAGCCAGGCGGACCTAGAAGGTTCAGATCTAGGGACTCTGAATCAATCAAAGGGGTCAGAGAAGGCATAAGAAGTGGTGGGGTGGTGTAGTAGATGGACTGGCCTCATGACCCAAGGGGGTAGGAGCTGTTAAAACACCCATCTGAATCTGGACAGAGAAATTTCCTCATCACACTGTTCAATTCTTCCTCAGTCAAACTCCTGTATGAACAAGTTGAGGCAAAGGAAGGTGACTTTGAACGACACCTTTCCAAAAAAGGGGAAGGGACCCTGGAAGGCACAGGATTATATGAAGGGGAATACCTGGTCCATGGAGTAATAGTCAGACCCAAATCTTACCATAACATTAGATGTCCTTCTCTCCTCTGTTGTATTCTTAACATGAGGGAGACTCCATACCAAGAGACCCAACGCCATCCAGTACACAAAAGTCTTTAGTGCCTACATTGCGTGGTATGCCACACATAGGCTGCTATCAGACAAAGGCAATAAAAGCAACGTCACACCATCATCAGAACTGAGTTCCCAAGGGAGAACGCTTGAAAAATAGGTATGTAGGCTAGGTACATCCCAGGAAGAACAAATGCAGGGGATGGAGGGCAGAATAGAATACTGCAACAGAGAAGAAAAGGACATCTGTCATTTTACGCAACGAATCTATGTCCTTCTATTCTGCTGTTGTAGTATTTACATGAGGAAGAATGCAAAAGCTCATGAGGATAAGGAGAGGGAGGAGGTAGGGGCAGACGAGCTTTCCAGGAAGCCATGGAGAATGGCCCTAGCGAACCCTGCCCTGGATTTGGAGATGTTGTCCTGTTTGCAATGCTTGGTGAAAGTATAGACTGAAGACCAAGTAGCTGCCTCCAGAATGGAATTGGTGTCAAAGCCTTTAAAAAGGGTGCCAGATGAGGCAATGGCTCTGGCAGAGTATGCCCTAACTGAGGAAGAGAGGCTCTTTCCATGGTATTCATAGCAGAAGGAGATAGCCTTAGAAATCCAGTTGGGAATAGTTTATTTAGAGACAGAAAGCCCTAGGGCTCTAGGGTGAAAAGAAACAAACAGCTGGTCCAATTTCCTGATACTCTCGGTTTTCTCAAGATAAAACCTAAGCTATCTGTGTACATCCAGAGTGTGCAGAGCTCTTTCTGCAATGGTTGGGATGAAGGGAAAAAGGTAGGAAGGTGGATAGCTTGGTTGAGTGATAACTCATTTACCACTTAAGCATAAAGGAGGGGTTGGTGTGGACAGAAACCCTTTCCTTATGGAACACTAAGAAAGGTGGGGAAGCCATAAGGGCCTGGAGTTCAGAAACCCTTCTGGCAGAAGTGTTTGCCAACAGCAAGTCTGTATTCCAGGAGCAGAATTTTAGAGAGGCAGAAACTGCTGTCTCAAAAAGGGCCAGAGTCAGTTTTTCCAAGATGAAGTTAAGATCCCAGGAGGGGGAGCTGGTTTCCTGAGAGGTCTCATGTGAAGGACGCCTTTCAGGAATTGTTTGGCCTCAACCTGGAAGCCAAGGGAGGTAAGAGAGGAAGACAGGCAGAGATGGCTGATGTATACTTTCACTTAAGAATATGCTTGGCCAGCATCCAGCAACCAACAAAGGTATGGCTGGACTTTGGGGATTTCCACTGTTAGCGGGTCCAGGTTATGGGAGAGACACCAGACTGAAAATCTTGGATACATAAGATTTTCTAGTATTGGGTTTCCTGGCCTCCTGCAGTACCCTGAGTAAGTCTTCTGAAAAAAAGGTACCCAAAAGGAATCAAGGCCCTATCACCCACAGCGTCATCTCCACAGTTGACAGGTGAGGGTGGATGAGGGCTCCCTTGGGTTGTGTGAGTAGGTCCACTCTGTAGGGTAATTTGTGGTGATTGCCCTTGGCTAAATGCAGAAGTAAGGGAAACCAATGCTGTCTTGGCCAAAAGGGGATCACCATCAAGAGTTTTAGTCTGTCCTGCTGAATCTTTAGTAGGACTTTTTTGGAATGAGAGGCAGCAGAGGGAATGCATAAAGAAACATCCCTCTCAATGAAAAGCAGAGTCCACTTTCCAGACCAGAGGGTTTTGTTTTCTGGCACAAAACTGAGGAAGCTGTCTGTTCATGTGGGAGGCAAAGAGATCTACTTGTGGAGTAATCCACTGGTAGACAATGTCCAGGAACACGTCCCTGTAAAGCATCCATTTGTGGGATTGTGTTTTGGACCTGCTCAATGCTTCTGCCAACACATTCAAGCTTGAAGGAATGTATAATCCCTCAAGGTGTGCCTGCAATTGGACAGCCAGCTCTCACACTTGCAGCGCTAATGTATACAGGAGGTAAGACCTGATCCGCCCCCTGTTTATTTACATACCAGAGCAATGTCACATTGTCTGTGAAAAATTTTAAGGGCCATGCAATGAGGAGAGACTGAAAGGCCTAGAGTGGCAGCAGTAGTGCTCTCATTTATTTTATGTTGAGGTGATCTTTTCTTTGAGTGGGTGACCAGGTGCTTTGTGATTTCATGCAGCCAAAGGCTGCTCCCCAGCTTGTATCTGAGGAAGTCTGTGTACTGGTAAAATTGAATAAAGTGGAAGACCTGGCTTGGCAGAGAGTTGTTGAATCCACCAGGTTATTTCCCTCTTCAGGCAGGGAAGAAGGGGAATTTGGAAGTCCAGACGGTGTGCATGCTGTGTCCGCACCGATTTCAGGAATTACTGCAATTTCCTCATGTGCATTTTTCCCAGAGGGTGCCATAAAGCCTAGGGTCCTGAGAAAGATTCTGGGTGAGATGTGTGAGACAGGGATGAGGCTTTGAAATAGAGCAGTGAGCTCCTGGACATTCTGAATGGGAAGGAAAACCTTCATGAGGTCTGTTTGGATCCTGCATCCCAGGAAAATATGGTCCTGTGATGGGGAAGAGAACATATTTTTCGTAATTTATAGTAAATCCCAGGGAAAGGAAGATGGAAATTGCGTGGTTGAGATCTTGTTGTAGTGCCTCTAGACTATCTGCTTTGGAAAAGAAAATCATCCAGGTATGGGCTTGGATGCCTTGAAGTCTGCAGAATGTCACCAATGGTGCTAGGCATTTTGTGAAAACCTTTCAGGCAGCATTAAGACCAAAGAGCAAGGCAGAAAACAAAGTGTTCAGAGGCTACAGAGAACCTTAAATAATTCCTGTAGCTGGGATGGATTGGAATATGAAAGCAGGCATCCTTTATGTCCATTAAGGCCATAAAGGCTTGAGGTAAGATCAAAGGGAACAGAGTTTGTAATGTGAGCACCCTGAAGGTGGGTACTTTCAGGTATGTGTTGAGGAAGGAGAGGTCTAAGATGAGTCTCCAGAGGCCTTCTTTCCTTGTAACTAGAAACATCCTGGAATAAAACCCCTTGCCTCTTTGATGCATAGGAACATGCTGAATGGTGCCTTGATCAAGCAGTTTTGCAACACCTGTAGAAACAGTGGACGTTTTTCTTTCGACGGTTGGAGAATGTCCCTGAAAGGAGGAAGAGCCCCCCAAACCATGAAGTATTAATTTTTTATGGTAGAAAGCACCCAGGAATCTTGAGTAATGTTTTCCCAAGCTGGACTTGAAAGGGAAAGGTGAAGGGAAGGGGGATGGGGTCCAAATAGTCAAATGGACCTTGGGTCTGTCTGGAAAGGTCTGTTTTTGAGGTGGGGCTTGTTGAAGAGTCCAAAATGGTTGTGGTCTCTTTCCAGACTTTTTTTGTCTTAGACTGAGGTGGCCTTGACTGTCTTCTGACAAAAACTGGCTTAGAAGGGCAATTCCTCTGGAATTTATGAACAGGAGGTGTTTTAACTCCTGCAACTCCTTACCCTTCTCCTGCAAGATTTTAAATATGTCAGCAGCCCCAGGGCCAAACAGGGCTACATTGTCTAGAGGAGCATCCATCAATTTGGATTTGATATCCTCTGGTAAAGGTTGGAGTCTTAACCATCCAAATATACACACACACACACACACACACAAATATATATATATATATATATATATATATATATATATGTGTGTGTGTGTGTGGTGCAATATAGGTAATGGAGAAGCTCAAGAACTTTTTGGTTACTGCGAGCTTTAGTAATGGCCGAGTGGGATCCAAGGTTCTGATCCCAACCCAAAAGTTGAGGACAGAATGAAAACTGACAACCTCAGATGTTCCAGTTAAACACAGTGTAGTTACATTTCTATTTACATTTATAGACAAACAGTAGTTACATTTATACATTCTAAGATTTTACAGAGGTGGAAATTACTAAAGAAAAAAGCCCATGTGCAATTTAGTTGATTGTACAGGCAACAGTTGTGTATAAAAATTGTTTTGCCATTTCAGTGAGAGGTTGAGAGTATTATGTTTTAAGGAGGGTATTTGGAGAGTACTGTAAGGGGAACACAAAGTCTTAACCTTGTGATGAGCATGTGCAGGACCAGGACTGGTTAAGATGTTGTTTAAGCAGTGATTTAAAACTACTGAGTTTGACAGAGTGCTTTACTGTGTGGGGATACTAATCCAGAGTTTAGCAATGTACTGGGAATAGACAGAGTCTCCTGTGACATTATTTGACTTATTTGTAAGTAATGAGAATTTACTAGAATGGAGGTCCCTTGCTGGACAGTAGGGCAGTAATAAGGTTCGTAAGAGCAGGCCATTTTTCTGGATGACGAAGGAGTTTGTGTGCTGTAGTTAGTTGTGAATATGTTAGTTAGATTTGTAGTTCAAGACAGTTTAATTGCTTTAAGCTAGGACAATGGTGGGTCCTATGAGGGAGATTGGTGGCAAATTTAGTTATTTTATTTTACTGTAGCAGGAGGCAAGTTTCTTTCTTTGAGTACTGTTTATGTTTGTTAGGATAGGAGCAGCGTACAAGAGTTGGCAATAAGAAGGTGGTGGCTAGAGTTTTTCTTCAGTATCTGTACGGAAGCCATTGATCCTATAAAGGGAGCCTAGTTTCTGGTGTGTAGATTTAATGGTGTACAGTATATGAGAGTCATATTTGAGACTGTCATCTATTATAACGCCTACAAGTTTTCTATGAGTTACAGTTTCTATTATTTGCTGACTTTGTGGTAAAATAATGTTTTTATTTTGGCAACTTTTGAGGTAGAAAAACTTAACTTAGTTTTCTTGAGGTTGAGTAGGAGGTTTGATTCTTTGAGCCAGGTCTCCACAGAGGAGAAAGATTTTTTGGTAATGTCTTGGAGCTTATTTATTGTCAAGGCCGCACATATTAATGTAGAATTACCTGCATACTTAATTAACTAGCATTGTGAGTGGAGGTGTGGAGGTAATTAATAAATATAGAAAGGACCTAGGATAGCACTCTGAAGGACGCCTGTAGTAGCTGGTTGAAAGGACAAGTAGGTTTGTTGCCATTTAACAACTTGTTGCCTTCCAGATAGGAAACTAAAAACCAAAACAATGAAAATTATTCCTTTGAGCCGAGATATAGAAACTGAACTGCATACACACAGTAAAGTCCTATGGAGATTAATGCTGTTGGCGGCAAAAAAAATTATTTAGACACTAGAAATCTAAACCTAAGGCAACTGTAACATAATTACTGAATAGTGTAAAATAGCTAAAAGAATCAGAGGTGGGACCTTTAGAAAAAGGAAGGAGCAAACTACATAAAAATAACTGAAGTCTTTGGAAGCAATGTATACCGAATAATTTCAGGAGGAAGAGTGCTATTTCAGGAAAGGCAGGAACTGATCAATCTATGTAATGTTAAAATGAAAAATAATTAAGACAGAAATCATATTTGTACACTGTTTAAAAAGTCTTAGTAATGGATTGTTTTCACTTTTATAACTTAATGTGTGCCTGCATCACTATGACATGTAATGTTAATAAAATGTTGAAAACATAACTGTATTACATTTATGACATACAATTACTAAACAACAATAAAATTAAGTAAGCACTGCAGCATGCAATAAGTTAATCATAAAAACGTACAGTAAGCAGGTCATACACCTGCTGCTTTGTCCCCTACCTCCACTCTGCCTTGGGTGTGGTGGCTAGATATAGTCAGTCATTTTGCATGTGCATTACTCCTTTAGGAAATCACCAAGAAATATTATCAAAAGATGTCATTAACACAGGACTTTTACCATATTCGCTGATTTCTGGCTATGACTAAGCAATAGAAATGAATCTTCCTGCAGTTAAGCATGGCACCATTTTGTCAGTGTACTTTAAAAATCATTACTTATTGAACTTGTATTTCTTTGTATTCTGCATTTACAATGACTTTAAATGTGTGCATGTAAATACACACACACACACACACACACACACACACACACACACACACACACATATATATATATATGCACACACACACACACACATATATACATACACACACACAGATGCATAAATATATTATACATAACATACTTACTTAAAATAATTATGCTTATACACATGCATATATTTGCATATCTTTACATATTCAGTACCCTTTAAAATAAACAAATAAAAAACAATTACTACAGAACCCAAGTGGGCAGCCAGTCTCCCTTCCATCCCCACTGGTTGTCATACTTGTGCTTATGCTGTTGTCCAGAGTAGGGGATCCTTATCAAGTAGAACAGTTAATCCCCCTTAGTCCACCAACTCCTGCCAAATGTTAAGCTTTTTCCACTTTGCACCAGCAGTTGCCTACCCCAACTTCTCTAGGCACAACACCTGCAGCAAAGAGACAAGGATCTTGTTCTCTACCTGATCAGCTTGGGTCAACCCTGAGCTTTAACAAAGCCATCCTTGCGAAGTCTCAGAAGAAAAGTAAAGTATGCAAGTCTGATACAGGCAATAAATGAGTATGAAACCCACACTCTGAGGTGTGATATCACCATGCACAACCTATATAGTACCAGTGGAAGTGATAGCAGTGTGAAGTTTGGTTTACAAGCTGGAATGAAGCAGTCATATTGACTTCCACCTTTTCTTTTCAGTAACATGGTTTCACTTGTTATGCAAGTGGAAAATGTTCTGCAGTATAATACCTGGGCATTTTGTTAACTTCAGTTTTTTGGCAGTGGGTGGGGTGGCCATTTGTATTCGCATTTACCTAAACAATAGGCTTTAATGATTTTTTTCTTTTGATCACAGCATTTGTGTTACCATGCAGTGAATGTTTTCAATGTATGCTGTGTTTTCATCCATTAAAAATTAAGAAATTTAGAGCAGTACATTATTTAACTTTGTTCATTTTTATTTTCACCCCAATCAAGTAAAACATTGGTAGTACTTTCTAAACTGTTGTAAGGATATTAAGGATGCAGTACTAGTATGACAAAGTACAACTCTGCTGACTGGTAATATAGTGCATACATACAGAAGTAGCACAGTGTACTACGATTTTTGAAATAAAAGTTATGTACTTACCATAACAACCGATCCTTTCATTCATGTCCATCCAATATCACATGCAGATCATAGAGTCACCTGTCAGACCAGACTCGGCAGCATCAGTGCTCCAGCCTCAAGCCCCTTTAAGAATTTTCCCTCCCATAACACATCCATTCCCCTAGTTAATTCAGATCTAGTTTGCCACTTCCACAGCTAGGTAGAACCATCATGCCTGAAGGAAAACCATTGCTATTTAGGACTAAATGGCCTTTCAGGTCTTGCAAGACAAGGAATAGGGAAAAGAGGGAGTGTTGTTGTATCTGACAGACATAAATGAAAGGATCTAAAACTATTGCAAGCACACAACTTTTATATCCTGTTAATTCAGTCCCTCCAATTCAACACGTGGGTCAGTATTGTATCTCAAGCTATGATCAATCCAGAATGGCCATATGACAAGAGGCCCTTCAGGACAGAAGCATGAAAGGATGTTCTAGCCCTAGAGAAGAAGTTCAGTTTATAATGTTTAATGAAGGTATGCATGGAAGACCATGTGGCAGCTTCGTAAATGTCATCTACTGAAGTTATTCTGAAGGCGGCAGTAGAAGTTGTAGCAGCTCTAGTGGAGTGGGCCCTTGATTTGGCAGGTAGAGCTTTGTTGTGTGCACCACAAACAAAGGAAATGCAGTGTAATAGCCATCTTGAAAGGGAAACCTAGAAACTCTCTGCCCCAGCTTATTAGCAGTAAAGGAATCAAACAGCTGAGCATCTTTTCTGGAGGATATGGTTTTGTGAAAGTAGAAATGCAGTTGCCTGAATACATCTAAGGTATAAAGGATGCATTTTCCTTCATCTGAATATTTAGGAAAGGGGACTAGCAAATGATTAGGCTGGGAAATGCTTGACTCAGAAGTTTATTTGGGAAGAAGAAATGGGTTCATCCTTACTGATACCTTGTCTTTGTGAATACCAGGTAAAGGGGAGATTAAGACAACGAGTGGAGTTCTGAAATCCTTCTAACTGAAATGACAGCTACCAAAAGGATAGTATTCTGTGAAAAAAAACTTAGTTCAACAGAGAAAACTAATTTAAAGGGAGGCTTAGTCAGCACTTCTAGAACCAGGTTCAGTTCCTAGGGTGGAAACAGATCTCTGATGGAAGGTGTAAGCAAAAAGGTTCTTTTGGGGAAAGCATTACAAAGTTTATGGTGAGCTAGTGAGCATGGATGAAATCCAACATGGAAATTTGAAATGGCAGCCAACTGGACTTTAGTTGTATAAAACTGAGCCACAGTCAAACAGGACAGCTAGAAAACGCAGGATGTCCAAGTCTGGGGTTAAAAAGGAGTTGATGTTCTGAAGGAACAAGCAAGAGACAAATCTCTTCCATTTACTGCAACAGATCCTATTAGTAGACTCTTTCTGGGATGTCACACTTCTGTCTCTGGATGTGGTAAGAATCTTATCATTGGCCATTACTGGAATTGGAAAAACCGTGTGGTCAATTTCAAGCTGTGAAGGTCTAGGTGAGACTCCCTGAGAAGAGTCCATAGAAGGTAAAACCATATCTATCTGGCCAAAGTGGGGCTACGAGGATGACAGTTGTCTTGCACGCAATTTCTTTTTGCAAGAATCTGGGTATTAGGGGTAGTGATGAGTAGGCACATAGAAGCCCAGAAGACCACTGCTGGAATAGATCATCCCTCTGTGATTTTTTTCTGTAGGGGAATCATACCAAAGAGGTTGCTGCATTTGGTGTTGTAGATGGGAGGCAAACAGATCACAGCAAGGAGTACCCAAGCGACTGAATATGTGGCTGGCTATCACTGGATTGAGGAATCTGTTTAGTGGACAGAGCCTGTCCACTAAAACAAGTACTCATGGGATGTGTACAGCTACTATAACATACTGCAAGGACATTGACCATTTCCAAACCCTCACTGCTTCCTGACACAAGGGTAAGATATGGTTCCTCCTTGCTTGTTGATGTACCAAACCACCGTCATGTTGTCTATTATGATAGATATCATGCCATGGGAAGGCAGTCCTGAAGCTCCTACAATGCAAAGAGAACTGTCCTCAGATCAGAGGCATTTGTGTGTGCACTGGCATCCTTGTCTGTCCATAAACCTTAGGCCATTAACCCCCAATCTAGCCCAGGGAGATTGCATCTGCAGTTACAATCAATACTGGAGAAGAGGGTAGGAAAGGTCTGGCAGAGTGGATCATTGGAGATTGCAAACAGTTATTCTTGGATGAGTCCACAGCAGGGTTAGCCACCCGCTGGTGTAAACCTTATCTCTAGACTATTGTCACAGGTGATGTGACACCCTGACTCCATGTGCAAAAAATGGGAAAAGGGGTTGTGGATGGTTCAATGGATGGATGGATTCTTGTACGAGTCTGTTACTATGATAGCTTTGGAAATGATATAAATGCACGATGACCACCAAGCCTTAAGAAAACATAGCAGAATCCTCATATGAAAATGTGCAAAGAGCACCATTACACCTAAAACCCTCAGAACTAAAGCTGTGGTAGAGGAGGGGAGGGGGTGTTAAGGAGACACTGAACTGCTGACTCTGAAGTCTGAAGCCTGTCTGGTGGGAAAGGGAATATGAATTGAGTAGCATCCAGATGACATCCTATAAATATGATTCTTTGAAATGATTGAAGGTTCTATTTCTGAAGATTTAAGGAAATTCTTAGCAACTGGTAAAGTTTTAGAAGAGAGTCCCTGGCCTCTGAAGGTGTCTCCATTGTGGAGGCAGCTAGTAGCCGGTTATCTAAGTACAGGAAAATCCTGCACCCCATTAGCTGTACATGACCTACCACAATGGCCATATATTTAATGAATATCCATGGGGCTGTGGTGAGGCCAAATGGTAAGTCCCCGAACTGATAATCTCAGACACCTATGCAGAAGAGGAGGAAACTCCTGGACTATATTGTAACCTTGATGTGAAGGTAAGCATCTTGAAAAATCAGGGAGCCCATCCATTTGTTTTCCCTGAGGCAGGATGGAATTGACTGCACCACAACCTTTCTGAACTGTGTCTTGTGGATATATTTGTTCTGTAAGCTGAGGTCCTGAGTTTTCTTCAAAACAGAAAGTACTACTGTGAAAGCAAACTTCCCATACTAGTAGATATTCAAATGATCACTGCTGCACAGGATAGAACAGCCAAACAGCTTCCAAATCTTCAGAACCTTCCATGCATCCAAACTGTTAGTCAGCTCGAACTGACTAAAGTCAGGTCTGGGTGCCAAGCCCTTCAGAGCTTTAATGCCAACTGAGATAGAGAGGCTAATCCTGAGAGGACATTGCTAAGAAAAGAAAAAAAAAAACACATGTCCACACAGACATTATATATATATATATATATATATATATATATATATATATATATATATAAGGGTATGGAGGAAAGGTGAAAGCAGCTACTGCAGTGATCATGCAAACATCTACTGATATGATTAAATATACTTGCACAGCTGTACCATGTTCATCATTATGATCACTGCTGATGTAGCCTTAAGGTATATGGGTAGATTTCCATAGCATTTAAGAATTGGGAAGTGGAAGGAGAAGGGTTCAGGAGACCCTGGAGAATGGTCCTAGCAAAGCCTGTCTGAGACCTGGAGAAGGAATCTTATTTATAATGCTTTCTAAAAGTACGTACAAAGGACCAAGTTACTACTTCTAGAATTTAACCCTTTCCAAAAAACTAAAGATGAAACCAATGCCCTGGTAGAGTTGGCATTGCACTTGCCTGGAATAATTTTGCTGTGGTGGAAATAGCAAAAGGTAAAAAAAAAAAATCGTCATTTGTTAGCAGTCTGTTTTCACAGGCTGTCGTTCCTTCTTAACTTCGCAAAAAATGAACAAATGATCAGAAATTCTGAAAGACTTTGTTTTTGTAAAGATAGGACGAAAATTGTTAGTGGACATCCAAGGTATTAAGCAACCTTTTCTCCCTCATTTTTCGGTTCTGTAAAGAAGACAGGGAGATGGATAGACTGTCTTAATGTAAACTAAGATACCACTTTAGGCAAAAATGAAGGATCAGTTATCAAGGAAACCTTATCTTTGTGGAAAATGAGATAAGGTTGCCTCCAGCATAGCTTACAACTCAGATGCTCTTCTTGCAGAGGTCAGAGCAATGAGTAACACTGTTTTCAAAGTTAAGAACCTCAAGTCAACCTGATGAGCAAGTGTTAACTTTTCTAACAAAGTTAAGAAAAGAGGAGCCACTGGTTTTCTGAGAGGCTTCTTATGTATAACCTCTTTCAAAAACATGTTGACATGACTGCGTTGATAGAGGGGGATCCATGGGCAGATGTACTGTTATGGCCAATGGATGAATCCTGACAGAATAAGACAAGCTGCAGGACAGTAAATCACAAAAATACTATAAAACCAGAATCATTAGCTCTGAATGGGTGCTGGTTCTTTTGCTGGTACAAACTATAAAATCTTTTCCATTGATAATATATGATTTTCTAATGTTGGGCTTTCTTGTCTCCATTAATACCAGATACATGTCCTCAGAAAAAAAGTGCCTAAAGGATATTAAATCCCTTTCATTCAGACAGTCAATTGTGCACTTGAGATGAATCAAACACCCTTAATCTTGTGTGAGTAAGTCCAGTCTGTGAGGAAGACTGTGGTAAATGACACTGGCCAATAATATAAAAAAAGAAGTTATGTACTCACCATAACGTTCCATCTGAGTAGTTGGACTTCATTTGTTTTCAACCTGTGGGTTACGGAGCTGTATCGGATCCGACTCGGCCACATATCCAGCATCTGATCCGAGCTCAAAGCTCCTCCCCTTACCCATAATGCCGTCTCCCTCCTCCCTTCAGATCAAGTTTGCTGTCCAACCTGTTACTCACACCTGACCGAACAAGACCTTGTCACTACCAGGAAAAGCCTCTCAAAACAATGAGCAGGACAAAGGACATCTTGAAGGTGTCCAAGTTCTACCTCTATATTATCCTCAAACAAATCAAACAAGGTAGGGGGAAAGAGGGAGGGATGGTTGAAGACAAATCAAGTCCAACTACTCAGATGGAAATTTATGGTGAGCACACAACTTCTTTATCTGAAGTAGCCGACTTCATTTGATCTTCAACCTGTGGGACAGAGTCCCTAGCTACTATACACCTGGGAAGCCTCGTGGAAGGATATTCCGGAGCACGGTGGAGCCAAAGGATGCCCTGTTCCTGGATACAATGTCCAATTTGTAATGTGAAATGAAGGCATGAGATGAGGACAAGATAGCTGCAGAACAGATACCATCCAACGACACTCTGAACCAAAAGGCCGCTAAAGTAGCCATAGATCTAGTACAATGTGCTTTTACCTGACTTGGTGGGGAAATTCCTCTGATAGAATACACCCAGATAATACATTGGGAAATCCAGCGGGCAATAGTAATTTTGGAGATTGGTTTCCATAAAAAGGGTTTTGAGTAAGAAATGAAAAGTTGGTCAGATTTACGAAATACTTTTGTCCTATGTAAATAGAATTGTAACTGTCTATGTACATCCAACAGGTGTAATTTGTATTCTCCTTTATTTTAAAATTTTGGAAAGAAGATGGGGAGATTGATCATCTGATTAATATTGGCTTCTGACGCTACCTTGGCAAGAAAGGATGGGTTAGTACGCAAAGACACTCTATCCTTATGAAAAGTCACATAAGGAACCTTGAATGATAGTGCCTGAAGTTATGACACTCTCATGGCCGAAGTGATGGCAACTAAAAATGCAGTCTTCCAAGATAGAAACTGTAAATCTACCGAAGCTGCAGGTTCAAAGGCGGGGTGAGACTAAGGCCTGAAGCACTAAGGTAAGGTCCCATGGAGGCGTAGGATCCTTCACTGGGGCTGTCAGAAGAAAGGTACCCTTAAGGAAGGTCCTGCAAAGTTTAGAAAAACCAATGAAGTCATATTTTCCCCCACATGAAAGTCAGAAATTGCAGCCAGTTGGACTTGAACTGTGGACAAACTGGCACCTTGTTGAAAAATTGCCAACAAAAAATCCAGCACCGCAGAAACTGGGGCAGTAAAAGGATCCAATGCACGCTGTGAAGCCCATACAGAAAAAATGTTTCCACTTGCTACGGTATAACCTCCTGGTAGAAGACTTATGAGCCGCCACCAGAATATTTTAATGGGAGAAGATAAACCAGGAGTCCTAATAATCATAGGAACTGGAGCAGCCAAGCTGTGAGCTTCAGACTGTCGAGGTCTGGATGGGGAACCAATGAGGGATGAGAAATAAGATCCAGAACAAATCCAGCATCCATGGTGGAGCTACTAGATGAGACCACAGAGAGGGAAACCAGACATAGCGTGGCCAGAACGGGGCAATGAGGATCCCGAAGCTCCCCAGCCTGCAAGCTTTCTGAAGAAATTTTGGTATCAAGGGTAGAACAAGATAAGCATATAGAAGACCGAGAGGCCAAGCATGAATCAGAGCGTCTCTGGGGGCTTCTCCCTGAGGGGGATTCAGAACGAAGAACTCACTGCATTTCGTGTTGGAAGGAGATGCAAACAGATTGCAGCAAGGCTGACCCCACTTTTGAAAGATTTATTCCACCACTGAAGGATTCAGAGATCACTCGTAAGGCATCAGGATAGATCTACTGAGCCTGTCCACTAGGATGATGGACTGTCCCGGAATGTGCGTTGCCACCAGAAAACGGCCAGTGAAGATTGCCCATTCCCACACTTTCATGGCTTCATGACAAAGGGGGTAAGATCTAGTTCTCCCCTGTTTGTTGATGTACAAGACCACAGACGTTTTGTCTGTCTGTATAGCAATTGTCCCTAGGGGAAGATGGGCATGAAGAGCCTGCAATGCAAGAAACACCGCCAGGACGTTGATAGGCAAACTGGTCTTGGAAGGTGACCACGTGCCTTGGACTGTCCTTCCTGAGCAGTGCCCACCCCCAACCCTAGCTGGGAGGCGTCCGTAGTCACCATGGCCTTGGGGAATGACGGAAGAAAGGGACATCCCCGGACTAGGTCCGGGGAATGAATCCACCACTGAAGAGAGTCCCTGCACACTCGAGAGATTCAAACAGGATGAAACAATGGCAGAGCTAACAAGGACCACTGAACTACCAGAGTCCACTGAAGAACTCGTATATGAAGGCATGCTAAGGGCAACAGATTGACAGTGGCCACCATAGACCCCAACGCCCACAGTACCACTTCTGCTGTCGGAGATTGATCTTGTAGGATGGAAAGAACATGCAGCTTCAGGCTGTGTATCCTGTCTGGAGTAAGGAAAGTAAGTGTCTAATCAAGGACCAATTAAGTCTAAGGTCGGAACTGGGGTCAGCAATGACTTGCTGAGATTGATGGTGATGCTCAACCTCTGTGCTAGGAGAAAGAATTAATTCCTGGCTTGGCAAAGATGATATTTGGAAGGGGCAGCGAGGAGCTAATCGTCCAGGTAAGGGAAAACTTGAATACCCTAAAGGCTCAGTTGAGCCGCTAGTACTGCCATCACCTTGGTGAACACCCTGAGGGCTATGGTGAGACCAAAGAGAAGAGCTCTGAACTGGTAATGATTGGTTCCTAACCAGAAGTGGAGGAACCTCTGGTAGCGCCTGTCCATTCTGATATGGTAGTATGCATCCTGGAAGTCAATCGAGCACATCCAGTCATTTGCCTGCAGGAAGGGCAGGATGGATTGAAGTGTGACCATCCAGAATTTTGCCTTGGCAACTAACAGATTCAAGGTGGATAGATCCAAAGTGGGTCTTGGGTCCCCCATTTTCTTTGGCACTAAAAAGAACTAGGAATAAATGCCTGATCCAGACTGGTTGAGGGGGACAGTTTGGAAGACTCATTTTATTAGCAGCTTGTCTATTTCTAGTGCTGCTTCATCCCTTGCATTGGTGGGACGTTTGGGAGGTGTTTCGGTGCAAGGGGTGATTCGGGGAATGGAATTGTTTAGCGCCTGGAAATGATGTGCAACACCCAGCAATCTGTTGTTATGGACTCCAATTCCATTGGGTGTAGCAATAAACGGCCCCCAACTGCCTCCAGGGAAGAGCAGTCAGGCAGCCCTTCAGGGCTGCTGCCCAGGTCTGTCCGAGAATGGTTACAGAGACCCATAATTTCTCGGACCCCCTCTGCCTCTAGGACGGCATCTATCATAACCCCCTCTGCCTCTAGTGGACTCTAGTCCTGAGTGTCCAGGGAAAACGTCTGAAACTTCCAGAACCACATCTTCTTAGGCCCTCACTGATTCCTAGAAAAGGATCATTGAGGGGAGGAGAAGCGGATCCCGACAGCAGACAGTGTCTTCCCATCTTTCTCACTCTGGAATAAAGTATTGCGTACTGACTTCCCAAACAGGGAAGAACTGTCATATGGAGCATTGGTGAAGGATGCCTTAAAGGGTTCCGAGAACTGACATAGCTGGAGCCAGGCGTGTCGCCTGATGGCAACGCCTGCACAGGCTGCCCTAGCAGTTCCTTCGGTAGCATGGGAGCACATGGATGTGTTAGCGACTGACTTTAGAGTGACCATTCAAGTGACAAACGTCTTCTTGTCTCCTACCGACATGGACTCAGAGGTCCACTCAGCAATCTCCTTTACTAGGTCTTGCTGCAGCCGAATCACATGTGCCATGTAATTCAGTGCTCTTACTGAGAAGGTGGCTGAAGTGTACACCCACTTCCCGAATCGATGCATCGTCCTTGACTCTCGGGCAGGGGGATGGGCTGAAGAGCTCTCCTGAGCGAACTCTTTTTCAGTGGCAGCTACCACCATCATAGCATCAACCAGGGACTCTTTGTTCCAGTATGTCTTATCCGAAGGGGGCTAAGAACTTTGTCCAGGCACCTTGGGATGGGCTCCACCGTGTCTGGTTCCTTCCACACCTGAGATTTTATGAGATCCACTAAGGGATCAGCGGGAGGGGACACTCAGGAAGTAGATGGGCCTGCGCCGAATGCCTCTAGGAACACTGATTCGTCTGAGGTTGTTTTTTGAGCAAACCACTCCCCCTATGGAGGAGGAGTTCCATGAGGTTTCCCAAAGGAGACATCCTCGTGGGGATGATCGGGGGGAAGCTTCCCCTTCCTCCACATCAGTGTCTTCAGTGAGTGACTCCGGTGGGGAGTCTAAGTGCCTCCTTTTGCATGTGTGTTTGTGAGGAACCTCCTGAGTGGGGATCTCCGGGGAGGACTCGCCAATTCCCTGCTGCTCCCAAGTGGAGGCCTCCTGAGGCAGAACGGCAACAGGCTGTCCCTGAGATTGCAGGATGGCCAGGATTGTACCCAAAACAAAGGGAGTCGGGGAAGAGTCAAAGGACGAGATGGTCAAGGGTCTCGACAAAACACAGTACCCTCTTCACAACATCAAAGGCCGAAGGAGAATGGACATCCTGCGAAAGGCCAGTAGGAGCCGTCCCCTTCTGACCGGATGGTGGAGTCAGAGCAGAGACTCCAGGCATCGAGATGATGAGGGGAAGACTGTACTCGAAACACTTGGACAACAAACCCTCAGATCCAATGCTAAGGTTATGGCTCCGAGAGCTTGTCGGATCCGACCCGGTCAGATTCGACATACTCAAGGCAATGGCCGACTTCAAGGTACAAGGTACCATCGGCGCTGACCCCTTGGCCCCAAGGGTCCTCAGATCCAAAGGCTCTGAAACAGAAGGTCGGATTTGAGAAGGAGTGATTTGGGGTAAAGAATGACTGTGAGCTCCCCGCTCCGTAGGGAGAGGGGGCAGGCAAGACTCCCATCTGGATTTGGGTGCGGATGAACTTCCGCATCATCCTATCCCTCTCCGCTTCACTAAGGCTGCGGGTAGAACGTGAGGAGGTGGCCACCAATATCGGTCTGGAGTGACGGTGGGGGAAACCCGCAAGGGAGACCAGATCTAGGACTCCTCCGACTCAGGGGAGAACTTGGGAGAGTGGAGTTTGGGAGATCCTGGCCTGGTAGTCGGCTTAGACTTTGCCAGTGGCCTGGTCGAAACCAAGCAGTCAGGAGACCCCTTCCTCAGCATGTCCTTTTTTGACTTCTCTTCCCCAGTTCTCTTGGTGGGAGTTTGAGTCCCAGAAGCCAGGGAAGAGGTGGAAGCTGAGGCTGAACCAAGAGCCGGGGTGCAGGGGCTACTGTACCCGTGGAGGGAAGTATGCTCTTCAGGATAAGCTTATCCCTCCTGTCCTTCAGTGCCCTGGGGTTAAACTCGGCACAGACAGAACAGGAGGTCTGTAGATGGGCCGCCCCCAGACACACTATGCATAGAGTGTGGCCATCGGCTATGGGAAAGCTTATGGCTGCACTCTGTGCGCTTTCTGAAACCTGGCTTAGGGGTCTCTACCATGACCCCAAGACAGGCTCAGAACACACACCACACACACATGCTCTACAGGAAAGATCGGAAAGGAGAAAAAGATTTTTTTGTTTGTTTGTTTGTACTGACAACCTGCACGAAGGGAAGGTAGAAAGTAGAGACAGAAAAGGATCAAGAGAGAGAAAAGACTTGCCCAAAAAATACTCACTCACCCAAATAACTGCTAAGAGCTCAGACCACAATGCTTACTTTTCAGTGGCAAATGAGATCTGAAGTGAGGAAGGAGACAGGGTCATTATGGGTAAGGGGAGGAGCTTTGAGCTCGGATCAGATGCTGGATATGTGGCCGAGTCGAATCCGATAGGAATCCGTAACCTACAGGTTGAAGATCAAATGAAGTCAACTACTTCAGATCAAGGGATAAATTACTGTTGCCTGTGCCAGAAGGGAATCATCACAATGATCTTTGTGGAGTCCTTTTGAATCTTCAGAAGTACACTGGATGTCAGTGGAAAGGCATACAAGAACATTCCTGTCCAAGGAAAAGAAAAGTCATTGGTCTTCCAGGCCTGAAAAATAATTTTCTCATCTAATTGTTTAGATCTACTTGAGGTGTTCCCCACAGACAGATCAAATGCTGGAACACTGCCGATTCAATTTCCATTTGTGAGGGTCTGCCCTGGTCCTGCTCAGGTTGTCTGCCACACAATTTTGCTCTGATGGAATGAAAATGCCTGAAGAGTGAGACTGTGCTGAAAAGCTATATCCTAAGCTACCATGACTAGTCTGCACAGACAGCAAGATATGGTCCCTCTCCCCCATTTGTGTACCACATCCTTGAGGTGCTGCCTGTAGAAACTTGTAATGATCTAGAGGACCACAGATGGTTAAAAGTACTGACAGCATTTATGACAGCCAATATCTCTTTTATATTTGTATGTTTTGATCTCTCGTTTCTAATCTCAAAAACCCTGCACAATTATCAGCATAAAAACAGCTCTCCAGGCAAAGTCTGGGGCATCTACTGTTGGAAATGGAAGGAAAAATAGGAGCCCTGGATTTAGATAAACTTGGTCTCCACCAAAGAATCTCCCTTCTCACAAAACTCCAAAACTGGAATGTGGACTGTCAGGTGATGTTGATGTGGGGATCTAAATTCTCACATGGAGTCTTGAAACAGGAAACATGAGAATCGTGAATGCCATGAATCCTAGAATCATGAGAAATTTCCTTGCTGAGCCAGTTGTCTAAGAGGAAAACTAAGAAACTGATCTAATTACAGATGTACTTTTTCCCGTAAAAGAAAAGCCCTTTAAACTGAGGTACCTAGGACATAGTACTGGAAAGCACTCCTGTGAGAAAGAATTAAACAAAACTTTTGGAAGTTCTCCTGGAACTTAGTCTGTGCAGGAGCTCTCACTTAAGTGAATGATTGCTGACACAACACTGCAAAGATAATCAATTGTCTAAATAAGGAGCTAGACACTTTGTAAATAACCTTAGAGCTGTAGACAAGCCAAAGAGAAATACAGAAAACCTTAAGAAACATCTGAAATCAGGACCTACAGGAATGTGATAAGAATCTTAAAATCTAAGGTCATCAGAAAACAAATGGGAAATGAGAGGTAACAGGCTGGGAAGAGAGAGCATTTTGAACACAGTCACTATCACAAACTAGTTAAAAAGGAAAGATCCAGAGCTGGTGCCCAAGAGTCTTTATTTAGCACCAGAAACATTAATGAATAAACATCTACCTCTGAGGAGTAGGGACCACTTTTATTACCTCCTGAGTCAGCAGATGCTGAATGACAGGAGGGAAAAGAGAAGTTTGATCTGGCAGATGAGGAGCAATCCTCTGAAAAAGAGGGAATAGCTGAATCAGTTTTAGAACGTATTTGTCTGAAAACACCTGTTGCCATAAAGGGAAGTGGAGGTTAAGATATCTGGTAAAGATTAAAGACTTGTCAGGGTGGGAAGGGGGGATTCTGAAGATGGTCATTCAGACTTATTACACAGTCCATTATTATGGAGGTTCCTCCTTTCTTTTTGGAACCTCCCAGCCATTGCTTATTTAAAGATCTGCTTACCAGCAGCTTGTTGCATCTACTTTTTTGCTTTTTGAAAAAGGATGCAGAGGTACAATAAAACCTTTTGACAAACTTGGTGACTTAAGGCTGAAAAAGCAGTGAACTTCCCTGAATCAACTTATCTCTGTCATCACATCTTTTAAGTACCACTGCAGCAGATAGATGGTCCCAATACCACCTCCCTCTCTATGGGAGAATTTCAAAAAGTCAGTTTTAACATTCTCAGGAAGGTTTTGAGGATGCAACTAAGCAAACCTCCTAATAACACTACCAGTGGTAGCAAAAGCCCTAGAAATGGCATCAGCTGCATCATAAATGCATTTCAAAAAGTGGGTAGCCACTTGAGACACAAACAATGACATTACACAGATGTTTAATCGTCAGATGGGGTGAAATATCCATAATGTTTGCTAAAGAGGTAAGGATGAACTTTAACATACGAGCTTGACAACTGAGAATTCTAAAAAATAAGTGCTGCAGAACAGTACACCTTTTCCCAAATCTATCAAAAGCTTTACCATCCTTGTCAGTAGAGGAGGGACTGGAATTAACCAAATGCTTAGTGGCAACTGGGTTTACCACAGAAATGACTGTTGTGTCTCAAGAATACAGAAACTTAAGACAAAGGAACTTTATATAATTTGATTTCTCGGTGCAACAGTCCAGTTGTCAGGAAAGTTACAAGCTGTAATAAATATATCTTCCTAATACTAGAAGAACAGGAGGACTGGTCTAAGTTCAAGAAATTCCAGTTACAACAAATCATAATTTCTTCAGCGACAGTAGAATGTCATTATATGCCCACTAAATCAACTAATTCATTCTTAGGTTCATAGGTGTTTACTAGACTAACGACAACAAGGGCCTTTTTAAGCCTAGCCATGCATCCCAAATCTCTGACAAGTTCTGATACCCTTGATAAGTTTAAGCATGGGCCTGGGAGATGAACCATTTACAGGTTACCTGTTTGCATTACAGACACAGGTGCCAAACCAGGGATGAATTTCTGGTTTCCCATCCAACTGTCCAAGTTGCACTTGAATTGGGTTAGGGAGGAACTCTACTTCACATGGATGGGGAGCCCATTCCACAGATGGGGTAGTCTCTGGAACACAAACATATCTCTCCAGCAGGTCCTATTTTTATCACAGGCAAGGTTTAAGTCTTTAGAACGTGTAAATCCGCTACTGTTTGTTTTGTGGTTATGCAGGAGGTTCAGAGTGGGGTCTGACAATGCCCTTTATGCCAGGCATATATTTCCCCTCAAAAGCCTGTAGGAGGCAGAATACAGGAACAGAGGCTTGAGGCAGTCTGCATAGGACATATCACTTGCACCCTGTATTCTTTTAGTGAGGAACATCTGTGGACATTCCAGCTGCTGGATATGCCTGGCTAGGTACATACCAAAGGGTGCATTGTACTCAATGATAGGTCTGATGAATGCCGAATACAGTGGAACAATGACTTCCTTGGATTTGGATGCCATACCTTCATTTATAAGTTGCACAACATAGAATGATTTCCTCAGCACTGTAGTCATATGATGATCACCGCCCAAATTACTATCTATGCGTGTCCCTAAGTCCCTGACTACTGGGTCAACTCTAAGGAGTGTGTTGTCAATATGGTAGTTACCAGGGATGGATGACTTCCCAAAAAAAGAAGTTATGTCCTTACCATAACGTTCCATGTGGAGTGTTCATCTCGCCTTGGTTATTACACATGGGTTCGGAGCCGATCCTCGGCTCCGTGCCGGCCGACTGCAAGCTCTGCTTCGAGAAGAAGCTCGAGGACATCCAATACCCACAATCCCCCTCTGCCTTTACCTCAGATCTAGTTTGCAAGCAAACCAGACATACAGCACGCACACCTGCTAACTATATACATAAAGTACATATATACAAACATACTAAGAGTATGATAGTAACAGCAATACTGCAACAGCAGAAGGAGAATACTCCAGACCAGGCACCAAATCAACGCTTCTTCCTAAGGGTGGGAGGGTGGGAGTGTAATACAGGCGAGATGAACACTCCACATGGAACGTTATGGTAAGGACATAACTTCTTTATGTGAGAGTGTTCAATCTCGCCTTTGTTCTACACATGGGTAGCGTCCCTAGCTCCATGATCCTGAGGAACTCAAGGGAGAACGTTCTTGAGCACAGTGGAACCAAAGGTTGCCCTATCCCTAGAAACCCTGTCCACTTTGTAATGAGAAATAAATGTATGTGGTTTAGCCCAAGTAGCAGCCGCACAAATGATGTCTAAAGGTAAGCGAGCTGCATGAGCCAAAGATGTAGAAATTGATCTGGTAGAATGTCCTCTGGGTTTTGCTGATAATGTTTGATCAGAATTCTCATAAACAAAAATGATACAATCAGTTAGCCACTTCGAAAGAGTTCATTTCGTAACTGCAAGACCCTTTCTGCTGTCAGCAAAAGCTATAAATAGCTGATCAGATTTCCTGTGATCTTTTGTTCTATCCAAATAAAATCTGAGTTGTCTATGGACGCCCAGTTTGTGCAACATATACTCTAATTTATTAGAGTGGTCTTTAAAGAAGGTGGGTAATTCGATGGACTGGTTAATATTACTAGTAGAACAAACTTTGGGAAGAAAGGATGGATTAGTGCGTAGGGATACTCTGTCAGAATGAAAAATTAAATAGGATGTTTGACTGAAAGGGCTTGTAGCTCAGACACCTGCCTAGCCGATGTAATAGCCACCAGAAATAATGTTTTCCATGACAAAATTTCAAGGCGCAACTAGAAGCTGGTTCAAAGGGTGGTAACATCAATTTAGAGAGCAATAAATTTAAATTCCAAGGTGATGTGGGACTTCTGACTGGTGGTCTGATATGAAAAGAACCTTTTAAAAAGGCTTTACAGAGTCTGTGAGCCATAATAGGTGCACCACTTTCTTCTATATGATAGCTAGAAATGGCAGCCAACTGTACTCTTAAGGTAGCCGGAGAAGCTCCTTCCTGAAATAAATCGGTTAGAAATTCTAAGACCTTATTCAACGGGGCTGTAACAGGGTCCAGCTGATGTGACTCAGCCCAGATGACAAAACGTTTCCATTTACTAGTATAAGTTTTTACAGTGGAAACTTTATGAGAAGCTACCAAAATATCTTGAACCGCCGATGTAAGGGGAATTGACCTGGCTAAAAGGGGAAGCGGAGCAGCCAAGCTGCTAGATGGAGAGATTCCAGGGATGGGTGAGGAACTCCTGACGAGTGAGTCAGTAGATCTGGCTCTGGGTCCAGCATCCAAGGTCCCGAATGCGGTGGCAAGAAAAGGGAACCAAATTTGACGAGGCCAGAACGGAGCAATGAGAATTATAGTCCTCTGAAGGTTGTTTGCTTTCTGCAGAAACTTTGCAATCAGGGGAAATGGAGGAAAAGCATAAAGGAGACCCGGGGGCCAACGTGCACCAGCGCCCTTGGGACTTCCCTGGAGGGGGTAATAGGGCAAAGTAGCTCCTGCATTTGGCGTTCATTGGAGACGCAAACAGATCGCAGGTAGGCTGGCCCCATTTGCGAAAAATCTTCTCCGCAACTGACTGTTTGAGGGACCACTCGTGAGGCAATAGAATTGCCCTGCTCAGCCTGTCGGCTATGACGTTGGATGACCCCGGGATGTGCGTTGCGATTAGAAAGCGACCGTGGACTCTGCCCATTACCAAATTCTCATGGCCTCTCTGCATAGTTGGTAAGACCTGGTTCCCCCTTGCTTGTTTATGTACCAGACTACGGACATGTTGTCTGTCTGAACTGCAATGGTCCCTGGAGGAAGAAGGGGAGCAAAGTGTTGCAACGCCAAAAACACTGCCCTCAACTCCAGAACATTGATGTGCAGATTGTACTCAGATTGGTCCATTCGCCTTGGACTGTCTGTCCCTGAAAGATGCCCCCCACCCTATCAGGGAAGCGTCCGTGGTTATCGTGCAGAAGGTGGGTAGCACAAATGGTCTTCCGCTGGATAGGTTGCAAGTCTGTAACCACCACATTAGGTGTGATTTGCAAGTTTTGTTATCAATATTTCGTGAGTTAGTGGAAGTTGCTGGAATGACCATTGTGCAGATAGAAGCCATTGTAGCACTCTCATGTGCAGTCTTCCCAATGGTATTGCTATGAGAGAAGCTGCCATGAGACCCAGAACTTTCAGAACAATTTTGCTGGGGATTTCTGGACGACAGCAGAAGGGAAATGTTGGATTGAAGTGCAACTATTCTTTCTGTTGGAAGTTTTAGAACTAACTGACAGTATCTAACTCCGCTCCTATGAATAAGATATGCTGTGATGGCTGTAGCAAGGATTTCTAAATTTACTGAAATGCCAAGATGTGTGCAGAGTTGTAGGAGTAATCCCTGGCATGTATCAGTTGACGCCTGGTGGTGGCAGACAGGAGCCAGTCGTCCAGATACGGAAACACCTGGAACTTAGGCGCCTCAGATGAGACGCTACCACTGCCATGCATTTGGTGAAGACCCTGGGGGCTGTGGTCAGACCAAAGGGCAGGGCTGAAACTGATAGTGACTGGCTCCCAGCCGAAGCGCAAGTGATCTCTGGACGCCCTGGCCATTTTGATGTGGTAGTATGCGCCCTTCAGATCTATTGAGCACATCCAGTCGTCCTTCTGTAAGAATGGAAGGATCGATTGAAGCGTGACCATTGAACTTTTCATTCTTGACAAAGGTGTTGAGATGACTTAGGTCCAGAATTGGCCTCCAGTCCCCTGTTTTCTTTGGAACTAAAAAGATCCTTGAGTAAGTTCCAAATCCTATTTGGTCCGCTGGGACTGGTTGGATGACTCTTTTTTCTTAGCAGCTTTGAAATTTCTGTAGCTGCTGGGTCTCGCAGATGGGGTGGTACATCTGGGAGTTTCTTCTTTGGAATGGGGGTGGATAGAAATGGGATTTTGTAACCTCTGGTAACAACGCTTTTACCCAAGAGCAGGATGGCCATGACCCCAAGACAGGCTCAGAACACACACCACACACATGCTCTACAGGAAAGATCGGAAAGGAGAAAAAGATTTTTTTGTTTGTCTGTTTGTACTGACGACCTGCACGAAGGGAAGGTAGAAAGTAGAGACAGAAAAGGATCAAGAGAGAGAAAAGACTTGCCCAAAAAATACTCACTCACCCAAATAACTGCTAAGAGCTCAGACCACAATGCTTACTTTTCAGTGGCAAATGAGATCTGAAGTGAGGAAGGAGACAGGGTCATTATGGGTAAGGGAAGGAGCTTTGAGCTCGGATCAGATGCTGGATATGCAGCGGAGTCGGATCCGTAACCCACAGGTTGAAGATCAAATGAAGTCAACGACTTCAGATCAAGGGATAAATTACTGTTGCCTGTGCCAGAAGGGAATCATCACAATGATCTTTGTGGAGTCCTTTTGAATCTTCAGAAGTACACTGGATGTCAGTGGAAAGGCATACAAGAACATTCCTGTCCAAGGAAAAGAAAAGTCATTGGTCTTCCAGGCCTGAAAAATAATTTTCTCATCTAATTGTTTAGATCTACTTGAGGTGTTCCCCACAGACAGATCAAATGCTGGAACACTGCCGATTCAATTTCCATTTGTGAGGGTCTGCCCTGGTCCTGCTCAGGTTGTCTGCCACACAATTTTGCTCTGATGGAATGAAAATGCCTGAAGAGTGAGACTGTGCTGAAAAGCTATATCCTAAGCTACCATGACTAGTCTGCACAGACAGCAAGATATGGTCCCTCTCCCCCATTTGTGTACCACATCCTTGAGGTGCTGCCTGTAGAAACTTGTAATGATCTAGAGGACCACAGATGGTTAAAAGTACTGACAGCATTTATGACAGCCAATATCTCTTTTATATTTGTATGTTTTGATCTCTCGTTTCTATCTCAAAAACCCTGCACAATTATCAGCATAAAAACAGCTCTCCAGGCAAAGTCTGGGGCATCTACTGTTGGAAATGGAAGGAAAAATAGGAGCCCTGGATTTAGATAAACTTGGTCTCCACCAAAGAATCTCCCTTCTCACAAAACTCCAAAACTGGAATGTGGACTGTCAGGTGATGTTGATGTGGGGATCTAAATTCTCACATGGAGTCTTGAAACAGGAAACATGAGAATCGTGAATGCCATGAATCCTAGAATCATGAGAAATTTCCTTGCTGAGCCAGTTGTCTAAGAGGAAAACTAAGAAACTGATCTAATTACAGATGTACTTTCCGTAAAAGAAAAGCCCTTTAAACTGAGGTACCTAGGACATAGTACTGGAAAGCACTCCTGTGAGAAAGAATTAAACAAAACTTTTGGAAGTTCTCCTGGAACTTAGTCTGTGCAGGAGCTCTCACTTAAGTGAATGATTCCTGACACAACACTGCAAAGATAATCAATTGTCTAAATAAGGAGCTAGACACTTTGTAAATAACCTTAGAGCTGTAGACAAGCCAAAGAGAAATACAGAAAACCTTAAGAAACATCTGAAATCAGCACCTACAGGAATGTGATAAGAATCTTAAAATCTAAGGTCATCAGAAAACAAATGGGAAATGAGAGGTAACAGGCTGGGAAGAGAGAGCATTTTGAACACAGTCACTATCACAAACTAGTTAAAAAGGAAAGATCCAGAGCTGGTGCCCAAGTGTCTTTATTTAGCACCAGAAACATTAATGAATAAACATCTACCTCTGAGGAGTAGGGACCACTTTTATTACCTCCTGAGTCAGCAGATGCTGAATGACAGGAGGGAAAAGAAAGTTTGATCTGGCAGATGAGGCAATCCTCTGAAAAAGAGGGAATAGCTGAATCAGTTTTAGAACGTATTTGTCTGAAAACACCTGTTGCCATAAAGGGAAGTGGAGGTTAAGATATCTGGTAAAGATTAAAGACTTGTCAGGGTGGGAAGGGGGGATTCTGAAGATGGTCATTCAGACTTATTACACAGTCCATTATTATGGAGGTTCCTCCTTTCTTTTTGGAACCTCCCAGCCATTGCTTATTTAAAGATCTGCTTACCAGCAGCTTGTTGCATCTACTTTTTTGCTTTTTGAAAAAGGATGCAGAGGTAGCATAAAACCTTTTGACAAACTTGGTGACTTAAGGCTGAAAAAGCAGTGAACTTCCCTGAATCAACTTATCTCTGTCATCACATCTTTTAAGTACCACTGCAGCAGATAGATGGTCCCAATACCACCTCCCTCTCTATGGGAGAATTTCAAAAAGTCAGTTTTAACATTCTCAGGAAGGTTTTGAGGATGCAACTAAGCAAACCTCCTAATAACACTACCAGTGGTAGCAAAAGCCCTAGAAATGGCATCAGCTGCATCATAAATGCATTTCAAAAAGTGGGTAGCCACTTGAGACACAAACAATGACATTACACAGATGTTTAATCGTCAGATGGGGTGAAATATCCATAATGTTTGCTAAAGAGGTAAGGATGAACTTTAACATACGAGCTTGACAACTGAGAATTCTAAAAAATAAGTGCTGCAGAACAGTACACCTTTTCCCAAATCTATCAAAAGCTTTACCATCCTTGTCAGTAGAGGAGGGACTGGAATTAACCAAATGCTTAGTGGCAACTGGGTTTACCACAGAAATGACTGTTGTGTCTCAAGAATACAGAAACTTAAGACAAAGGAACTTTATATAATTTGATTTCTCGGTGCAACAGTCCAGTTGTCAGGAAAGTTACAAGCTGTAATAAATATATCTTCCTAATACTAGAAGAACAGGAGGACTGGTCTAAGTTCAAGAAATTCCAGTTACAACAAATCATAATTTCTTCAGCGACAGTAGAATGTCATTATATGCCCACTAAATCAACTAATTCATTCTTAGGTTCATAGGTGTTTACCAGACTAACGACAACAAGGGCCTTTTTAAGCCTAGCCATGCATCCCAAATCTCTGACAAGTTCTGATACCCTTGATAAGTTTAAGCATGGGCCTGGGAGATGAACCATTTACAGGTTACCTGTTTGCATTACAGACACAGGTGCCAAACCAGGGATGAATTTCTGGTTTCCCATCCAACTGTCCAAGTTGCACTTGAATTGGGTTAGGGAGGAACTCTACTTCACATGGATGGGGAGCCCATTCCACAGATGGGGTAGTCTCTGGAACACATACATATCTCTCCAGCAGGTCCTATTTTTATCACAGGCAAGGTTTAAGTCTTTAGAACGTGTAAATCCGCTACTGTTTGTTTTGTGGTTATGCAGGAGGTTCAGAGTGGGGTCTGACAATGCCCTTTATGCCAGGCATATATTTCCCCTCAAAAGCCTGTAGGAGGCAGAATACAGGGACAGAGGCTTAAGGCAGTCTGCATAGGACATATCACTTGCACCCTGTATTCTTTTAGTGAGGAACATCTGTGGACATTCCAGCTGCTGGATATGCCTGGCTAGGTACATACCAAAGGGTGCATTGTACTCAATGATAGGTCTGATGAATGCCGAATACAGTGGAACAATGACTTCCTTGGATTTGGATGCCATACCTTCGTTTATAAGTTGCACAACATAGAATGATTTCCTCAGCACTGTAGTCATATGATGATCACCGCCCAAATTACTATCTATGCGTGTCCCTAAGTCCCTGACTACTGGGTCAACTCTAAGGAGTGTGTGGTCAATATGGTAGTTACCAGGGATGGATGACTTCCCAAAAGATACTATTATGCATTTTTTGGCATTTAGTTTTAGTCCATGGCCCTGACACCAGTTATTTGTCTGTGTCAACCCCTCCTGGAGAACATTTGTGTCAGTGTGAGATTCAATCATCTTCTTCTTCTTTCGGCTTTTCCCGGTCAGGGGTGGCCACAGCAGATCACCTGTCCACTCATGGTTGGCAGTGGAGTTTTATGGTGTCGGGTTGCCAGCCTGGCGCCCAACCTTCCACAGAAGGCACACACTCATGCCTAGGGCCAATTTACAGTGTCCAATACATCTACATTATGTCTTTGGGATGTGGGAGAAAACCGGAGCACCCGGAGGAAACCCACGCGACCACAGGGAGGACATGCAGACTCTGCACAGAAGGCACCCCAGCTGAGAATCGAACCGGAGAACCTCTTGCTGAGATTCAATGACAGCTCCTAATTTGCAATCTGCAAATTTAGTCAGCCAGAGACCACTGACATTAGCCTTGACTTCTGAGAAGTAAATGCCAAAAAGAGTGGTCCAAGGACTAATCCCTGAGGGACTACACTTGTGACTGGTCCCTTTGCAAAGGTAGACTCCCCAATTCTAACTTCCTGGGTCCTGTCTGTGAGCCAGTTGGCTGTCCACCGGGTGACATACCAGTTTGTACCTAACCTCTTGAGTTTGTCAACAATTCCCGAGTGGGGTATTGTGTCAAATGCCTTGGTCAGGTCAAGGTAGGCAGTGTGAACGATTTTGCCCTCATCTATTGCTTTGGTGACCTTCTCAAAGAAGTCCACCAGGTTAAGCAGGCATGATCTGCCCTTGACGAAACCAAACTAGATTGAGTCCGGTATCTGGAGGTTTACTATATCTCTACTGATCGTCTCCATGAGAATTCTTTCCATGGCTTTACATATAAGACTAGTGAGAGTTATGGGTCTGTAGTTCCAGGGTCTGTAGCTGGCCCACCTTTGTGCAGGGGAATGGCTGTTGCCTTTCTCCATTCATGAGGCACAAAGCCTGTTTGAAGGCTACAGTTAAATAGTAATTCCAGAGGCCCCGATAGGTCAGGTTTCATGCTGTTTAGAAGGCATCCTGGGATATTGTCTGAGGCCATTGATTCAGTGTTCTTGGTCTTAGAGAGAGCATTAAGGACCTCTTCCCTAGGGACAGTAGAGGGAGTTATATTTGATGATAGTTCCTGAGGGAAGGTTGAGGGGAAGACAGGAGTAAAGTTGGAGCTGAATTTATCAGCCAGGAGGTTTACTATATCTTCTGGCTCCGTATAGGTGGCTCCATTTACAATGAGCTCTGCACACAATTGTGTACTGCCTTTGAGGTTGTGGACATAGCTGAAGAATGCTTTGTGGAAGTTACTGCAGAAAATCAGAATCCTTCAAAGGAACTGACAGAAGCCATACTTTCCTATGAATCAGAATCAGCAACCAGAAAAGGAAAAAAAAAGTTATTCCTTTACAATTATTATAAGGTTTAAACTGAATCTTGAACCTCCTCAGAAAATGAAGAATCCCCTTTTCTCTTACCAGAAATAGCAGAAATAGAAGAATCACCAGCCAGAACTAAACACTGAGCTAAACCCAGCAAATCACTCCTGTCCAAAGACAGGAGAAGACAGATTTTACGTTTTTGCTTTTTGACAGGAATTTCTGAAGAAGAAGAACATTTCAGAGGCAAAAGGCAATCTAGTTTGGCTATGCAGATAGATATTCCCTGTTCCTTCTCCCAAACCAACAAGAGTGGTTCTTTCTTGCCTGCAAATGGCACTCCAACAACTGCAGAGGATCCTAACACCCAGTCCATGGTGATGTAGGGAATGGGAGCATAGGAAAAAGATGAATGATCTGAGAAAACAGACATGGCTAAAGAAGGGTCTCTCATCTGTGGTTGAGGCACTTGTGGCTGTAGGAAGGGTGAACCAAGTAATCAGTAGGTTGTTGCATGGTAAATCCGAAAAAGTTGCCCAATTCCCAGGGAAGCCAGGCAGCAGCAACTGGCAAAACAGCTAAGTAGCAATAAAGTTGCTTCTTCCAATAAAATAACACAGTGAACTGCACTTTAAACACTTAACCCAACCTGCAAAAGTAAAACAGCGCAGCTTTCAAACAGGACAAAATAGTTTTGACTTTTTCCATAAAAATAATGTTCCTGAATAAAAGTAACCGGGCAGTCTAAAAAACATGGAAGGCTTTTCCCCCTATGAAGCAAACTTACCTGCCCAGCAATGAAAAGCATTAGCCAACTGTTAATCCTCGAAAGCCTGCAAGAGCCTCTTCAGCAGCAGGAAAGTTCTAAAGGGCCTGGCACCCAAACAACTCTTTCTTCAGCTCAGCTCAAGCTGAGTGATAGTTTGGCTGTGTGGAAGAATATACTGAAGCTTTAGAAGCTGGCCAGCTATTACATCCTTAGCAGGATGTTATCCAAATAACCAAGGCTACTACAGCAGTGATCAAACGATAAAGCTCTCCAATACACATATCTGTAAAAATGGCTCTAGATAATTCAGTCATATTGACTAATGTTGCCAAATGGGCATGGGTATTTGCCGGTGATAAGTAGGTTGAGGACATGGCCTACTCTATCCTAAGCCAGGGACCCATGCTAATGGTGGGAGAAGTGTATGTGCCCTGTTAGACAATGTGTGACTGCCATAAAGCCCAGCAGCCCTGGGTCAATAAGCTACTGGCGGACCGGTCAAGTTGCCCAGCCTGGGTTACCTGGGACAGCTCTGATGAGTGAAAGTTGGACATAAAACCAATCAACCTGCCAAACATGAACTAAGAATTGCTACACTCAATGTAGGTTCACTGACAAGATGCAGTTTGGAAGTGGATGACATGACGGTACAGAGGAGGTGGACATTCTATGTATCTAAGAGACAAGATGGAAGGTCAGTGCAGCAAAGACTCGGCCTGGGATCCACAGTCTACTACTCAGGAGGGCAGGCTAGAAATTGTGTGGGAATTGTGGTGATACAGAAGCTTCAGAAGGCAGTGAGGGACATCATCAAAATTAGTGACAGACTCATGGCAATCAGACTCCAGTGTAATGCTGGGGCAGTATTCATAATCTCAGCCTATGCCCCACAGCAGGGCTGTAACAGTGAGGTAGAGAGTGCATTCAGACCGCAATTACAGGTCAACATGAATTGGTGTCAATAATGGCCGACTTGAATGCACATATTGGGACAGGCAGCACAGGATACAAGGACTGTCTGGGTCCACATGAGTGAGGTAACATCAATAAAAAGGAGAGGTTATTCTAGACTTCTGTCTGGCAAATGGCTTGATAGTAGCCAACACATGGTTCAGAAAGACAGACAAGTCACATGATTACATATAAGAGTGGCCAACAAGCAACTTAAGTAGACTTCCTCCTAGTAAGAAAAGGGCACTGGCATACAATCAGTGATTGCAAAGTCATCCCCAGCAAAACAGTCAACCCACAACATAAACCACTGGTGGCCATGATCAGCTCTAAGCAATGGTCAGAAAAGGCTTTGCTGTCAACAGAGACCAGGTTGAAGACCTGGAAGTTGACCGGAGAGAAAATACAACAATTCAAATACTTACTCAGGGCTCTAGCACCCCCAAGAACAGAAGGAAATAGGTGGAGTTGAAGTAGAATGTAAACCCCTCAAAACAGCATGTATGAGGACTACAGAACAGATATGTGGACAAACCAGGTATGGAGATAAGGTACATAAGGAAAGCTGGTGGTGGAATGCAGGAGTCCAGGAACTAATCAAAAGAAAGGAGGAGTATAGGGAAAATGTGGGAGACAGAAAAGCCGGACCAGGCTAAGAGGGAATACTGGTTGGCTAGCAAAGAAGCTATGAAAGAGGTTGCAACAGCAAAGAACAGGACATTGAAGGGACTCTGCCAGCATCTGGAAAGTGACTCAGTAGGTGGCACAAAGAAATTATATCAGGTTGCAAGAAAAAGACAAAGACAAATACTACAGTCAGACACAAGGGATGCCAGCAGCAACCTGCTCACCAGTCCACAGGACATCAAAGGCAGACAGAAGGAGTACTGAATGAAGAAAACCCCACAGAAGCTGTACTGCACCAGACACAGCCTACAGTGAGAGAAGAAGAAGATTTCACTCTATAAGAAGAAAGCATAGGATTAAGGAAAATGAAATGAGGCAAAGCAGCAGGCTCAGATGAGGTCACAGCAGATATGTTAAAGATGCTGGGTGAGATGGGGGGAGAAATGGCTCCTGAAGGTACTCATAGTAGTGTGGAGAGAAAGGTGCATCTCAGATGACTGGAGACCAAGCATATTCTTGCCAGTATAAAAGAACAAAAGGGACATTTAGAACTGTGGACAGTGCAGAGGTATCAAACTCATGTCACACCAAATGAAAGTTCTGGAGAGGGTGACTGACAAACTGATACACAAAGTAACAGAACGCAACATGGGAGATAAGCAGTTCGGATTCAGATCGGGATGCAGCACAACTGACCCAATGTTTGCAGTCAGACAGATAGTTGAGAAGAAGTTAGAGATGAGGAAAGAGGCCTACTGGGCATTCCTAGATTTGGAAGAAGCGTATAGTAAGGTCCCAAAAAAGCTGATTTTGGCCTGTACTATGGTGGTGTGAAGTCCCAGAAACACTGATAGAATTTGTACATGTTGTGACTCAAGTATGAACAGTGCTCAGTCTCTCAGAGGGGGTTCCCAGTGAGAGTGGGTATGCAGCAGAGTTCAGCGCTCAAAGCCCACTGCTGTTTATACTGGTGATGGAGTACATTAGCAAAGAAGGGGACAGATCAACAAAGTTGCTGTATGTAGATGATATGGCATTACAGGCAGACTCTCAGCAAGAACTTCAGCAAAAGATAGGGGAATGGAATGCAAAACTGAAGGCACATGGGATGAAACTAAGTACAGATAAGACAGTGATAATCAAATTGGGGAAATCAGAAGTAGTTGAGAACCGAGACAGAAGGGAAGACAGTGGAACAGGTTAATAGCTTCAAGTATTCAGGAGGGGTGGTTAAGGAGAACAGAAGTCTGAATGAAAAGGTCAAACCTAGAATTAGAGGAGCTGCAGCCAAATGGCATAGAGTGTCAGGTGTAGTGTATGACAGAAGAATGCCAAAGAAGCTGAAAAGTAAGGTGTACAAAACAGTGGTGCAACTAGTACAACTATATGGTACAGAAACCTGGGCAGTACAGGCAAATCAGATGCGAAAGGTAGAGGTGATGGAAATGAGAAAGGTGGTAGGAAGCACAATGTAGAACGGACAAAGAGATGAGGACATAAGAGCAGATGCAAAAGTAGCGCCAACTGTAGAAAAGATCAAAGAGAACAGATTATGGTGGCTCAGGCATGTGCAGAAAAACCAAACACAATCTAGTGAAGATGATTTGGGACAGATGAAGAAGGAAGAAGGTAAGAGGAAATGAGGGCATCCAGCAAAGAGGTGGATGGACTGTGTAAAAGAAAATCTGTGAGAGTCAGGCATGAGTGTCAAAGAAAGCAGGAGTGTGGCACTGAATCCAGAGAGATGGCGACAGTTAACAAGACACCTCCACCCCATACAGAAAATTAGAGAAAAAAGGGGAGGGGTTGATGATGAGGATATCTGAGTTTTGCCAAAGTTACTAGTTCAAAAGCTGGAACTGTTAATTTCTCCAGTATGAAGTTAAGGGAATACATAAAAAGTGCCCTTTTATAAAAGCCTTGCAAACTTTTATAGTATCCAAGGACAAGGATTTGCCACCCCAAAGGAAACTGAATATGGTAGTCAAATGAATTCTGATAAAATAAACTCAAAACAGAGGTATATACCTGTGATAAATGCTCTGGGATAGCAAAACACGAGCAGTAAAGGGATCCAAGCCCCTGGCAACTGAAAAACAAGCCCATTTACTCTGAAGTATACTGGGTGTTTGTCTAAGAGCAGAAGTCAGCATTTGGGCCTCTCCTTTCCAGTCAGGGTGGTGCCTGGTCATCAATTAAATTGGAGGAAACCATGTAGTTAGCTACAGGGAGTGAAGATATAGGTGATATTTGCCAGACAAATATGCTGGCAGGGTTTTGAAGGGCAACAGGTGCCCAGGCTTATCCAGAACATGAAGGTACAGCAACTGAACTATACTTGTATCCTTTATTCAACTGTGAAAATTACTTTGACTTAGTACAATCTGGCTTCCTGGAAAAACTTAGGGATTAGGAGAAAAGGAGTAATACATAAAGGAGTCATATTTATATATTGATTTATTTATCTGCCCCTGCATCTATCCAAATAGATAAACATCCTACTCTCCTTGAGCCTTCCTCTAGCTTTACCCATCAAAACCAGTAAGAAGCTCTTTTTGATCTATAAGTTATTTTAAACAACGCTGTTCTTACTATAAATCTCACTAACCTTAACTGTCATTCTAACCCCTCACCCCTTTAAAACTATCCCACTAGTGATTTTTCTTTCCCTTTATTAATTCTTTCAACCTAACACGATCCCTCTAGTGATCTTTTCCTTTCTCAACTTTCAATGTATTTTAATATTTACAAAAGTATGTGTGTATGTCTTGTAAATTACTCTTTTTCTCTCTGATATTGTAACTTCCCACAAGTTATTAGTCCGTTTCTCATTTTGTTATATTGTACTGTAATTTCTGTAAATTCTTGTAAAATACTCTGCGATTATAATGCGTCTTTGGAGCTTTTCTCCCCCGGGACTCTGGAGAAAATGGGCTCCAGTCCCAGTCGGACTTTCCCAGTCAACAAATGTCAATAAATAAATAAAAAAAAAATACATTTATTTTTAATTTCGGTTACTTTTTTTTAACCATTTCTTTTTCCTAACCATGACTGCCCACCGTTGATCCCTTTTAACTAGACTTTATCCCATCCAATCCCCACTACTATAGCTATTTCAACAAACAATGACGGCAAAATATTCAAACCAGAAAGGCTATCAATCAGGCAGACGTGGAAAATAATTTTAATTTTTCTGCTAGGCCTAAGCTCTACCACTAAGCTGCTGATATGAATACTTATTTAGCAGATGGCAGGCATGGTTCTGCATGTGTGTTTAAGGCCACAACATTAATAGGGTTTGACAGCATTAAAATACACTTTTCTACTCTGTCACACTACATACACTACATGCCAACACCTCTCTCTTGAGTAGATGCTGGCAGTGAAATGGTCTGAACTGTCCCCTTCCTTCTCAAGACTGGTGAGCTGGCATTAACCATTCATTCTTACCATCCATCAGATTCTCCAGAACTGGGGGCATTACTCAGTCCTGGGTCATATAAGCTGCAGTCAGGGATCTCTCCTTCTGAGACACAAAGCTGCCTATTATTTTTCTTTAGTTTTGTATATATAAACTGTGCCCAGTAACAAGATTAAGCATAGATGAAAGCCATATCATCTCAATGATATTAAGTACTAGAGAAAAGTCACTGGGGGCTCTAAACATTATATATGTAAAAAAGAAATGCTTTCTTTTTTGTAGGTTCTACAAATTCTTGGACTGGGGATCTGACAGTGTCCTGAAGTCTGCCCATTATTATGACTGTTAATTACGTTTAAGTCGAGGATCAACAGAGAAGTAACAATTGAGAAGTACAGTTACGTACACTTACCATAAATGTACATGTTCAAGTGTATTAACTTTTGCAGTCCTGACTTGTGGAATTTCCTGCTGTGCAAGCCCTTGGCCGGGCTGAGTACCAGAGTAAAAGTCTCCCTCCTCCTTAGGCTAGCAGACGTCCTATCAGCCGTCAGTATGCTTCGGTACACAGGGAGCCAGCTGACACCGTGACATAGTTTTTTCTTGCCCCCTAGAATGTAGGAGCTCCCAGGATGAACCATAAGCAAGGGTCTAAGACAGAAACTAGGCCAGGCAAAGAGAACACCCAGGGGTCCATTGGCTTGGGAAGAAGATAGAAGCAGACTACTATTTTAGGCAAAGAGGGAGGGAGGGAGGGAAAGAAGACTGCAACAGTGAATACACTCAAACATCTAAATTTATGGTAAGTGTACACAACTGTACTATGTTCTTCATGTTTCACTGCTACATTTCTGACTTGTGGGATAATTCTCAAAGCTTAGGAGAGGGTGGAAGGAAGATTACAGAGAGGAAATGATGTCCTGCAGGATGCACTTGCAAATTGTGCTCCAGACCTGGAAAAGGCTAAGTGGTAGTGTTTGGTAAAGGTATGCACAGATGACCAGGTAGCAACGTCCAAAAAGTCTTCAGTAGGGACTTCTTTAAGGAAGGCAGCAGTGACCCTATTACAGTGAGTCCTGACAGCTTCAGGTGGATTTTTACCATGATGGCTGTAACAGAGCCAGTGGCAAAGGACACAAAGAGTTGGTCTGATTTTCTCAAAGATTTTCTTCTATCAAGATAGTGGCAAAGCTGTCTATGCACATCCCAGGAATGAAGGATTCTCTCCCCCTGGTTCTGAGGATTGGAGAAGAAGGTGGACAGGTGTATGGCTTGATTTAAGGATGTGTCCATGACCATCATGGGCACAAAAGAAGAGTTAGTCCTGAAGTATACTCTGTCTGGGTGGAATATGGGAAATGATTCCACTGCCATGACAGCTTAAAGCTCAGAGACCCTCCTAGCTGAGATGACAGCCAGTAAAAGGGCAGTATTCCAAGTTAAACATTTTAGGTCAGGAAAAAGCCACTGGTTCATAGGGGGGGAGGGTCATTTTTTCCAGAACAAAATCGAGGTCCCATGGAGGTGTGGGTTGCCTCCTGAGAGGTCTGATGTGGATCACTCTCCTAAGGAATTGCTTTAGCAGAAGGTGTAAAAAGACAGGAGGAAAAATAGGGATGTAGGCTGAAATGGCGGAAGAGTGAATTTTGCTGGAAGAAAAGGATAGGCCTCTATTAACCAGGGTAGCCAAGTCATCTAATCTGAGAATGTCTTGAACTTGTTTGCTTAAAGCATGCTTGGAAGTGGATGCTGTGAGATAATCCAGGCAGAGAGTCGGAGAGTCTGTAGAATGGGATGCACAAACCTTCCCTTGTTCAGAGTCAGAAGATCCACTCTGTGAGGTAACTACCATAGATTTTCATTGGTTAAACATAGCAGCAGAAGACACCAATGCTGCCTGGGCCAGTCTGGGTCTATAAGAATGACCCTTGGGTCCACTTCCCTGATTTTTAGGAGGACCAAAGGAAGAAGAGGCAGGGGACGACACAAATGAAAAGGTGGGTCCAAAGGAAGGAGAAAGCATCTGTCCTCCTGGCTGTGAGCAGTTTGCTCCTGGAACAGAATCTTTTTAGCTGAGCATTTTCTTTGGTGGCAAAGAAGTCTATCTGTGGGGTTCCCCATTTCTGGCTATGCGAGAAATGTTTCCCGATGCAGATACCATTTGTGAGGATCCACCAAGTTCCTGCTGACGTGATTTGCTAGAATGTTTTGAACACCTGGAAGGTACTGTGCAATGGAGTGTAACCCCAGAGTGTGAGCTGTTTCCCAGATCTGCACAGCTAGTCAACATACAGGGTTTGTGCCTCCTTGTTTGTTTATGTACCACATGACTGTGGTGTTGTCTGTTTTGACTAGCAGGACCCCTGGTTTCCATTTTTCTTTGAATGCCACTAGGCCCTTTTGAACTGCCATTAGTTCTTTCCAGTTTATGTGGTTACCTCTGTCCTGAATTTCCCCATTTGCCTTGAGATTGAAGGTGTTGGAAAGAAGCCTCCCAGACTGTCTCTGAAACGTTTGGGGTTAAAGTTTGACCCGGAGAGGTGAACTAAGAGGAGACCCAGGTTCTGGGCACAAGCCTGTGGCTCCCATGCAAGTTCCTCCTTGAGCCAAGAGATCGGATGAATTTTGGTCAACAGGGATTGTGAGTGCTGGCACCATCAATTTTTGAGATACTGCTGAAGTTTCCTTATCCTGGCCAGAAGAATCATGAGGATACAAGATGCCATGTAGCCTAATGCTTTGAGGAATTTCCTGGCTGACAGACATTGTCTCTGCATAACGTTTTGGAAGTAATGCATCAAAAGGAGACCTTTTCTGGAGGGAGAAAGGCATTTTGAAGGGAAGAATCCACAACAGCCCCCAGGAAGACTACCCTGGTGGATGGGTCTGTGTTGGATTTGCATAGATTTATGCTGAACCCCAATGAGGTGAGGAGGTTCTGAGTAAAGGTCAAATCCCTGAAGAGCTTTGACAGATTTGTGGCTTGAATAAGGGAGTCATCTAGATAAGGATAAATTTGGACACCCCTCTCTTGTTCTGCTGAAGGCAGTCACAGGGGCTAAGCACTTTGGGAAGACCCTGGGAGCAGCAGACAAGCCAAGGAACAGTGCAGAGAACTGAAAGCGACTGGCACCTCCTCAGAAATGTAGAAAGCCTCTGCAGGATTCCTCTACAGGAAAGTGCAAGTAAGCATCTTTTAGATCCAGGGTGACCATTAAGGCCTGAGGAGCTATCATGGGTAGAAGTTTTTGAAGAGTCAGTATTTTGAATTGTGGTACCACCAGGGACTGATTGAGGGTGGACAGGTCTAGAATAGGGTACCAAAAGCCTTTCTTTCGGAGAACAAGAAACAGCCTGGAGTAGAACCTCTTTCCTTTTTGCTGTTCTGGGGCTGGTTTACACGGAGAGTCCTATGAGCACAGACTCGGAACTGGAAAAAGGGTGTCTGCTCTTTGATTTTGTGGAATGTCTGGGTAACCAGAGTATCTTAATGGTTCTTTGAAAGTGAGCCTATAACCATTTGAAATAATATTCAGGATCAACTTGTCTGAAGTGATGAGGAAAGTACAGTTGTGTACACTTAAAATAAATGTAGATGTTCGAGTGTATTCACTGTTGCAGTCATCACATTTGGGTTATCCCTGCCAGGGTAGCCCTCGGCCGGCCCGAATACCAGAGGCTTAGTATTTCTGTGTTGGTTGCTGTAGCTTCAGGACTGATGTCAGGTCATCAGTAGTATAAAGTAAGGCAGCCAATGACATTACATCAGTTTTTCCTGCCCTAACCTATCAGGAGCCCCCAAGTAGGAGCCATATTCTGGTGGAAGAACCCCACCAGTAGAAAGTAAATAACAATATGTCCCTTGTAAGGAAAGAGGAGAAAAAGGGGGATGGAGGGAGGGAATCCAGGACTGCAACAGTGAATACAATCGAACATTTACATGTATGGTAAGTGTACACAACTCTACTATTTTCTTCATGTTTCACTGTTACAGTCATCACATTTGAGTTGATCCCCAAAGCTGAGGAAATCGGTTGAGGCAGTCAGGGAAACTAGGGGCTGGCTAGCATGCCCTGCAAGACTGCAGAGGCAAACCCTGTCATGGATTTGGAGAAGAGAGGCAGGTGGTAATGTTTGGTAAAAGTGTGAACAGATGTCCAGGTGGCAGCCTCCAGGATGTCCCTAGTGGGGACTCTTCTGAGGAAAGCTAAAGAGATGGAAGCTGCTCTGGTGGAGTGAGTCCTGACTCCCTTGGGGGGAGGCTTTCCATGTTGTTTGTAGCAAAAATGGATGCAGTGTGCTATCCATTTGGAAATGGCTTGTTTGGAGATGGTTTTACCTTCTGCCCCTGTAGCAAAGCTAACCAGCAATTGATCAGACTTTCTGAAGGATTTAGTCCTGTCTAGATAGAATCTGAGCTGTCTGTGCACATCTAGAGAGTGCAGGATCCTTTCCCCCTTGTTCTGGGAATTAGGAAAAAAGGTGGGCAAATGAATGGACTGGTTGAGAGCCACACTGGACACCACCTTGGGCATGAAGGATGGGTTAATCCTGAGGGATACCCTGTCAGCGTGGAAGGTGATGAAGGGTTCCACAGCCATGAGTGCTTGCAGCTCGGAGAGTCTTCTGGCTGAAGTGATGGCCAGAAGGAAAACTGTCTTCCAGAAGAGAAATTGTAGCTCTGCAGAAGAAGCTGGTTCGAGGGGGGGGGGGCAGGGTGAGCTTTTCCAACACAAAGTTAAGGTCCCAAGCTGGGACTGGTGCTCTTCTGGGTGGCCTGAAGTTGCTAGCCCCTCTTAGGAACTGTTTGATCAAGGAGTGTGAGAAAAGAGGCTGCTCAGTGGGAAAATGAGCAGAAAGAGAGACATGAATTTTAATAGAGGAAAAAGTGAGGCCTCTATGTAGTAGGTCAACTAAGTAATCCAGGATTAGAGGGAGGGAGGGCTATGCCATACTGGCTCCCTTAGCCTGAATCCAGGTGCAGAACCTTTTCCATTTGTCAGCATAAGACTTTCTAGTGCTAAGGCGTCTGGCCTCATGTATAACATCTAGAACCTGTTTATTGAGGTTGGCAGATTGATCGGGGGTTAGAGAATAAGCCAAGCTGCCAAATTGAGTCTGCAATTGGGGATGCACGAATTCCCCTTCCCTCTGAGTCAGAAGGTTTGGAATCTGAGAAAGATGCCATGGTGGCAGTGGGGACAGGCTGCGAATCAAGGGGTACCAGTGCTGGCGGGGCCAGTCTGGAGCTATAAGAGTTGTTCTTGGTTTTTCCTCCTTTAATTTGAGCAGTACCCTGGGGATGAGAGGTAATGGAGGAAAGGTATAGACCAATAGACTGACCCAGGGGAAGGACAGGGCTTCCACTTTCCAAGCCATGCAGTGATGCTCCCTGGTGCAGAATTTGCTGAGCTGATGGTTGGCGTGGAAGGCAAAGAGGTCGACCTTCGGGGTGTCCCATTTCTGAGGTTCTTCTGTTGAGATGCCACTAGTGTGGGTCCAGAAGATTTTTGATTAATTGGTATGCCAGAGAGTTGACAGAACCTGGTAGGAATTGTGCTAACAGGTGGAGCTGCATGGCAGAGGCTGTGTGCCAAAGGGTCATGGCCAGCCTGCATAGACGGCAGGAGTGAGTCCCTCCCTGCTTGTTGCTATACCACATTACAGTGGTGTCCGTTTTGATCAGGAGAGCCCCTGGGAAGAGAAGGGGCTTGAAAGCTATCAAGGCATGCTGGACAGCCATCATCTCTTTTTGGCTGATGTGCAGAGGGATTTGCTGTGGGCTCCATTGGCCCTGTATGCACCCGCCGTCCATGTATGCACCCCAGGCATAGTCTGATGCATCTGTGGTGAGGGTTTGGCCGGGGGGGGGGTGAGAAATGTAGTCCCTTGTTGTGGGAGCATGCTGTTGCCCACCAAAGAAAATCTTTTCTGAGGCAAGGAATTATAGGTATAAGAGTCTCCAGGTCTTGAGAGTGTTGACACCAAAGGCTTTTTAGGTACCACTGATGTTTGCTCATATGCAGTCTGGCATATGGAATGAGTAGAATGCAAGATGCCATGAACCCTAGAGTTTGCAGGATCTTCCTTGCTGGGGTCTGGTGACTAGTTGAGTGAAGTAGGCTGCCAGGAAAATTTGCTTTTCTGGTGTAAGGAATGCCATCTGGAATGCTGTGTCCAGGCTTGCTCCCAGGAATATAATCCTTTGGGTGGGCACCTGTTTGGATTTCTTTTTGTTGACTGTATACCCTAGGGAGGTGAGTAGGGACTTTACAAAGGCCAGCTGCATGAGCAGCTTTTCCTGGCTGTCTGCCTCAATTAGGCAGTCATCTAAGTATGGGTAAATCTGGATATTCCTTCATCTGCAAAAGGCAATGGCCGGTGCCAGACATTTTGTGAAAACTCTGGCAGCAGTAGATAAGCCAAAGGGAAACACAGAGAACTGAAAGTGTTGAGATCCTACCCTGAAACAAAGATATTTCTTGCATGATTCCTAATAGGAATGTGGAGGTAGGCCTCTTTTAGATCTAGGCTGGCTAGCCAAGCATCCTTGGACAGCATGGGTAGCAGCTGCTGGAGGGTGAGCATTTTGAATTTTGGGATCTTCAGGAAGGTGTTTAGAATGGGTAGATCGAGGATGGGGCTCCAGGTGCCCTCTTTTCTGGGTACCAGAAAAAGTTTGGAGTAGAAACCTTGGCCTTTCTGTTCTTAAGGAACATTTTCTATTGCCTTCAGACAGCAAGGAAAGGACTTACTTTTGCACCTCTGCCCACTGGTTTGAAGGTAGATCTGGGAACCCGTTTGGAGTAGAAAGGGTGTGGAAAGAAAATCTGTATCCCTGGGACATTATGTTGAGAACCCAGCAGTCGTTGGTAATGGTGGCCCAGGTGCTTGCATGAAAGGAGAGTTTTCCTCCTAGGGATAAGTGAAGGTGGGCACAGGGAGGAGAGTCATTGTGAGTTCTTACCATAAGGGGGTGGCTTAGAACTCCCTGGTTTTGAAGTGGAGGTAGTCCACTGCTTAGATCTCTGCATTCTCTTTGGCTGCTGTCTGGGGGGGCTGGGATGGACTGGCTTAGTTGGAGCAGGAAAGGACCAGTGTTTGGTGGGACAATGCCTGCTGAACCTGGGTGGCTGGACCTGTAAGAAATCCTTAACTGTCTGCATAGATTTTGCTATTTCTTTCATCTTTTTTAAGACCTCTTCTGCCTTAGTGCCAAATAAGTTGTCTTTGTGCAAGTGGACATCCAACAATTTAGATTTGACATGGTCTGGCAAGGGCCGTTCCTTAAGCCATGCATGCCTTCTAATGACACATCTAGTGACTGCTGCCCTGCAAGAAGCTTCTAGGGCGTCAAAACCGCAGTGCAAGGTGTGTTTAGTAACTTGACTTGCAGAATGCATTAAACTCATGCAACTCTTTAGATTCTGCACAAGCAGGAAAGAAAGGCATTTTTTGTTTGAGTTCCAGGGTATGTTGCTGAAATATTAGCATATGGAACTGACAATTTAGTGCCCTGATAGCAAGAATAGCTGAGGTATATACTTTTTTACCCCACCGGTCTAGTGCTCGGGAATCCCTATCTGAGGGGGTGGGATTCTTACCAGAGGTTGCTTTAATCCCTTTAGGCCCTTGAGAAATGACCTCAGGGTCAGCAGTAAGAATTTTAAAAATAAATTTGTGTGAGTCAGGGACTTTATAGTACCTATCTGGTTTTCTGGGTGCAGGAGGGAGGGTGTCAGAGGTCAAGCTGGATTCCAGGAAAACATCCTCCACAACATCCAGGACTGGTGGGATGGCCAAGGGTCTGTGCTGTGGAAGATCTAAGAATTCCCCAAGTCTCTTTTTAGACTGAGGGTAGTCCTGACTCTCCCACTGGAAATGCTCCCTTAAGGTATGAAGGGTTTCCCCAAAGGAAAAATCCTCTGGGGGAGAGGAGGAAGGGATGGACTCCTCTGCATCAGCATCCTCACAAGTAAAGAGGGCTTGCATGTCTTCATATTCAGATGCATCAGAGTCATCTGACTCTTGTTCAGACAAAACTACAGGGGACAGATCTCTTTTCCTTTTGAAGGGGGTAGCTTGGCTTCCCCTGATCAGCATGATAAGGTCTTCAGCCATTTTAAGCATTTGAGACTGATTCAAGGAAGCAGGTACCAGAGATTGGGTCATTGGTTTCTTGGGTGTGGTTCGTGCCCTGGGCCTAAGAAACTCGGTAGTTTTTGAAAGAAAGGTAGTCACGAAAGAAGACGTCGGTTTGTGTCGAGAATCAGTAGTGCGAAGGAATTCCTCGGAAGCCGTGCCTGCTCTGTGGCTCTGGACCCATCCAAGGTAGAGATGACCGCAGGATCCTTAGTCGAAGAAGAGTTTTCCGGCATACTGGACACCAAAAGGGTCTCGGTAGCAGCCTGCGAATCCACAGAAGCGGGTATCAGGGTCTGCAAAAATACCTCACTGTGGACTGGAGAACTGACGACAAGCTTAACGGAAGCATCATCAGTAGGTTTGGACTTGTGCGGTCTGTCTCTGTCTTTATCTTTACATTTTTTCGGAAGATCTGCTGTCAAGATGGCTTACCAAAGCCATATCAGAGTTCGAGGACTGCAAGGGAAAATATCTAGCTACAATAAGGGCCCGACAATGAATAGTTCTGGTGCTGAACAAAGCATAGAAGCGACAGCGGGGGACATCGTGGCCTGGGTCTAAACAAGTGATGCAGTAAGAATGAAAGTCTTGGTATGGTATGTGCTTTCCACAGGCAAGACAATGGTTAACTTTTTCTGACATCGGTTAGTGCAAGAAAAAACGATCCCTAACAGGGTACTTAGCTTTAGAAGACTTCAGCTTGAAATCGGTAGACAAAACTCAGGTAGCGGCCTACCGCCACTCGTGCAAACTGCTTCTGCTTCGGGCTCCATGGCAAGAAAGGCTGATGTAATGGCAACGGTTGCCTTACTTTATACTACTGATGACCCGATGTCAGCCCTGTAGCGACAGCAACCGACGCAGAAATACTAAGCCTCTGGTATTCGGGCCGGCCGAGGGCAACTCTGGCAGGGATAACCCAAATGTGATGATGGCAACAGTGACATCATCATCCAATTTTCTTTGAATAGGGATAGCCTTCCTCCTATCTTTTTGGGAGAGGGTTGGGCCAAGGGAAGAGGAATGAGAGAGTCACTCCTGCTCTCTGCAAGGACCCTGTGGCCTACAACTCCCTGGCTGGGGGGTTCTGAGGACCAATGCCTAGGACTTTGTGTTTGGTGCTGCCTTTGAGGTCTTTCCCTCTGGGGCTCCCTTTGCCTGCTTTTTGACTGAGAGGGAAAGGGACCAGTGTTCAGTGGGAAAATTCCTACTAAACCTAGGAGGCTAAACCTGGTGGAAGTCTTAAAGCAAAATCTATGTAGACTGTTAATCTTCCATCTTTTTGAGCACGTCCTCAGCTTTTGACCCAAAGAGGACATCCTTGTTCAGGGGTGCATCCAAAGGTTGGACTTTACATGGTCTGGGAGGGTCTGCTCCCTAGGCCAAGCATGCCTTTTAATGACAGAATCAGAGAATGCAGCTCAGCTGGAGGCCTCCACAACATCACAGCCACAACATAAAGAGTGTCTAGCCACCTGGGAGCTATAATGGCAAAAGTCCAACAATTCCTTGGAAATATTCTTGTCTGCCAGGGAAGATGTCTTTTACTTCATTTGATCTAAAATAGTTTGTTGGTATTTGATCATATGAAACTGGCAGTTAAGGGGTCTCACGGCTAGGGTAGCAAAAGTGCAAACTTTTTTTTACCAAACATTTCAAAGGCCTTGCTTTCTTTGTCAACAGGTAAAGGATTTTTTGAGGAGCTGGCCCTTGCTCCTTTGGGTCCTGGAGTGACAACCTCTGGATCAGCAGAACAATTCTTCAAGGGATTATTTATGCAAGTCCAGCACCCTGTAAAACCTGTCTGGTTTTCAAGGGACTGGAGGAAGAGAATCTGGATTCAAAGAAGAAACCATAAAAAATCCTCTACAACTTCCAACACAGGAGGAATAGCCAAAGGTTTGTGCTCTGGCAGGCCAAGGAACTCCCTAACCCTATTTTTTGATTATGGGTATTCCTGGCCCTCCTACTGGAAATGTTCCTTCATGGCATAGAGAGTTTCCTCAAAAATGATGTCTTCAGGAGGTAAAGCTGAAGCCAGATTCTCTTCAGAATCTGTATCTTCAAAAGAAGTATGGAAGGGTCCCTCCACATAGTCAGCCTCCTCCTGGTCAGAATCCTCATCAGAATCAGGAGGCTCAGAGAAAATGTCAGGGGTAGAATCCCGCTTCCTTTTTCCTGGGGAAGGCTCCAAAAGGGGTTGCCTAGCTCTGACTATAGAACCAACACCTTCATCTAACCTCACCAGGTTTTGCTGATATCTCTGTGCATGGCAGATGGTAAAACCCCTAGGCATAGGGCCTGAGGTAGAACCCTTCTTAAACGCAGCTCTGGCCTTGGGCCTAGGTACATCCGCAATCCTAATGTCAGTCTCTCTGTAAGAATGAACGATGCAGGCTGACACTGCAAAGGGACGTTGCCGATAAAAGATCACTTGTCAGAAGCACAAGTCTGCTGAGTAATCCCGGACCCAAATGACAAATAAAAGACAAGGCTAGTGCAGAAGTTAAGGGACCTGATGGCATGTTGGACTCTGGATGGGTGTCGACAGAGGACTGTGCCACCACCTCAGCCACAGAAGGGGGCTGCAAAAGCGCTTTGCCTTCCTCAGCGATAGATAAACTTGGGAGACTGGCAGACAGAGAATGACTGTCATCTAAGGCCCTAAGCTTGGGTATTTTTTCGTTATCCTTCCTACGCTTAGGGAGCTCAACCTTGGGATGACCGGCAGCCACCATCGGATGATGCAAAGTAGATAGCAGACTAAGATGCCTAGCTAAGATCTTGGTGCCAAGTCTGATGATCCTAGAGTTGAAAATGGCACAGAAGCGACAATTAGGAACATCATGATCAGGGCCTAGACAGGTGGCACACAGAGAATGGAAGTCTCAGTCTGGGATTTGCTTACCACAGCAGAGACAACGGTTAACTTTATCTGACATGAAGAGTTCCCTAACAGGATACTTCGCTTTTAGACAACTTCTCTCTGGTGTTGACTGACCAACACTCTGAAATACTGCTTCGGGTTCCAATGGCAAGAAAAGACTGGGGTCATAGAGTCGGCTAGCTCCCTATATACTGAAGCGTACTGACGTCTGATAGGACATCTGCCAGCCTGAGGAGGAGGGAGATTTTTATTCTGGTAGTCAGGCCGGCCAAGGGCTTATATGACAGGAAATCCCACAAGTCTGGACTGCAACAGTGAAACACAAACACCACTGCACTGACTATAAAAGGTGACCAAAGACAGTCCTTTTGTCAACCACCCCTTCTTCCTCACAGGGAATGAATACTGGCAGACTAATCACCAAGCAGGGAGCACACAATGGGCACTGAAAGTCTCTGGAAGTGCATATGGACTAGTAGCTTGCATAGAGGCAGGGAGAGAATAAAGGGATAGTTTTGTGTGTGTGTGTGTGTGTGTGTGTGTGTGTGTGTGTGTGTGTGTGTGTGTGTGTCTCACAACCTCAGCACTATGTCATAAATTAAAGAACTGTTTTTACATTTCATCAGAAATACTACTCATTTTGAAAATTCAATTGATCAACGGTAATCCTGCTGACAGCACTTAGTTATGGTTAGCGAAGGGTAGAACCACAGTCTGCACTACATCTCAAAACAACACATCCATGTGTGGAAATAAAATCTAATTAAAAACATAACATGCAAAAAAAATGATAACTAAACTGTGGATCCATTCAACTCTACTTCCCACTCAGACCACCTGTGTTGTCCAAACAGTGATAACTAACAGTACAGCACTCCAAGAAAGTGTCTCAATTTCACCAAATCAGTATTAGCACTTAATATGACCCTAGCGGATGCATAATGCAATAAATGTAATCTTAGTTTCTGACAAGTTTACTACTACATATAAACCTATTGATTTTAAATTATACAACTGGTTGATGGGGAAAAAAAAGGCCAGACTTTTCTTTAGTTTAATTCTTTAGTCTTTCTAACATTTAAATCTTTTGAAAGCTACAGCAACCTTCAAAGGTTTACGATACATTCACTAAACAAAATAAAAACCTAGTCGTCAAACTGTCGTTAAAACTGATTTCAGTATTATAAAAACGCTGTACCTTTCCAGCAAAAGGAATGCTTGTAGAGTCTAGGTTATCATCTTGTAGCCTCCAATCAACTACTATTTCACCATCCTAGAAGGGGGAAAAAAAAACAGACGGCCTCAAAACAAAAGCAGATATCATAGGACCAACTTCTTAAGTAGTCAATTAATGCATCAGTTAATTATTTCAAATATTTGGTGGCCTTTACCGCCACCACCTGAATTTAGTACAAGTCTAGCTCAATCAAAATGGAAGGAAAATGGCAAAATCAAACATGCTTGCAACATTTTCAAGATTTTAAATAATATGCATTATTTTTTGATCTGACGGAAATTTCATGTATTTCTTGAGCTGTGCTTGAAAATGGCCTGGTATGGTCAGTGCTTTTTCCTGGTCAACAAACATAAATAAATAAATGCAAGTTTAAACAAAGCCAAGTCACTAATAAAGGTTCAAAAAGAAAAAGGTAAACCAATAACTTCTCCCCAACCACCACCACCAAGCCGTCCTCAGCCTTGCCATTTTATTATTTCTTTGTTTCTTCCTGTATGTCCTCTATGAGAAGGGTTCCCAAGTTCTGGTGCAACAAGCATGTTATTTAGCAGACAACTTATTCTGGGTATGTGCACTCTGAAAAGCTGCTACATCTCATACATACAATACAGTGTGGCTGGGAAGAGTGAATGCTAGCTTTCATTTGTGATTGTATTTATACTTTTTCTGTACCTATAATGTATTTAAAATGGTTACTGTCTGCTTTCCTAAATTAGTTTAAAACCAGGTTTAATGAAGTTACAACGAACTAAATTATGTAATTGAAGAGACATAATATGTTTGTATGTCTGTTGAAGTTTATTTGTCTATGTATAAATTTCATTATATTTTTGTTATAAATTGCATTTATATATGATTTTATGGGTGTCACATGATTTTGGCTGCAGTCATGTGATTTCTTTGGCTCCTACTTAAAGCATATTGCTGTTATGCATGTTTGTATTGGTATTGAAGAAGGGTTTTTGCCCGAAAGCTTTGCCTTTTTATAAAGTGTTTTTCTCAACGGTTGGTGTGTTTGCTTCCCTAAATAAAGCATATTAAGGTCTTAAAAAAAAAAAAAAAAAAGAGTAATTTATTTTATTTATTTTATTTTACATTTGTTAACTGATGGTGTCTGACTGAGCCAAAAAGGCCCTTTTTCAGCAGAGGCCCGGGGAGAAAAGCTCCACAAAGAAAAATTACAGGCACATTTAGTTATTTAGACATGATCAGTATACACACAAATTACAAGAGACATGTTTTTACTGTGGTATGCGGCACATCAACAGTTACAGTGGAGAGAACAAACAAAAAATATTAATTTAAAAATAAAGGTAATTAATAGACTTGTGGTGTACAGATGAAATTTGGAACATAGGTAGAATACATACATAGTACACAGGTACAGTACATACATTGTAGATTAGCCAGTGTTTGTAAGTAAGATTGAAAACTATTATCAAGTACTCTAGATTTAGTATGTATAATATTTAAATGTATAATATGTAAAAGGAATATTTCAGCATGGGGTCTTCTTCACTAATAAACCAAGAAATAAAGCTGTAACTTTGCAACTTTTTTCTTACAGGTTGCAACAGCAGTTTTGGTCATTTTCTACATAAAGTGTGTACTTTGTCCAGTATTGTCTTGTTTCCATGTCCTATGGTCATCCAAGAACACTTTCATGCATTGCTACATTACTGAAAAACAAGGAACTCAAATCTGTAGCTAAACAACTTCTACAATTTATTCTCCTTATATTTACTTATACCTACCTTAATTGTACAATTACACCATTATTTATTATAGTTTCTACAAAGAAGCATTTAATTTTAACCTTCAATTTTTAGAAAAGGTCTAGGATTTTAAACCCTGCTGTGGTCCACACTCATCTGCTCATACAGGGCTACAATTTTTGAAAGTCATTTCAAGACTGCAATTCATGGTTGTTTATGAGGGGTTACCATTTGGCAGAAGAAAAAAAAACTCAAGCAAGCTTCAACATCTTGTGAACAGGAATAATGGGATATTTTGTTTTTTCAGCAACAGAACTGGTTGTTGAAGCCCTACTGTTTTGAAGGTACAGTTCTGTAAACACAGCGTGTAATCAAGTATCAAATGTATGTTTTGTCATCTTATCAACATCACCTCCTTTTCAACACTTAGAATAGGCTTAGTGTAATGTGGTTTAACATCTTGTTGCACTACTATGAAAACTATTCACGCCAACCAGTAATGTAGTTAACAGCATCAATGATGGTCTTTCACCACCTACCATGGACAGTGGTCTTTCATGTCATTTAATCTTTAGGTTCTTGAAAATCCTTAAAAATTCCCAACTATGATTTAACGCTAAACACACTTTCCTTCTTCCATTCCACTAATAATGATTTTTGCAAGGTTATCAACCATTTTATTACAGCATTCAAAAATTACTCCAGCTGACTTGCTCTGTTCTTCATACTGCATTCCTGGCCACTCCTACCTTCTCCATTAACAATCTCTCCTTGAGGAAGGAGGCACTGGGAATGCATGAAGTCCTTAAATACTTCCAGTGGATATGGACAGGGATAACTGGCAGAGTGTGACTGAGAAAAGAACGTGAGAGTCTCACGTGCATGCAAGTGTATCTCAATCTCAGTGACAGGTTAAATCATATAATAAAAAGACTGCTTTCACAATCCATCTGAATGAGATGGCTGCAAGCACAGACTAACTGTAGCCAGGTGAACTATCAACATTACATCTGACAAATTATTCTTATGGTTCCCTGGAGAAAGACAATATGATTGATAAAGATTTACTAGGCATAAGGTTCAGAAAGCTGTCGATGAACCTAACTCGATTTTCCAGTTGCCTTTTTAAAGGGTCACTCAGTGGGCAAACAGGTTGACAGAATCAAACCTTGGATAAAAGAAAGCAAATCATTAACATTTCACAGCCTTAGTTCTTTAAGTTAACTGCCAAATGAGATTTGAACTAATGACCCTTGGTTTATTAAAAAACGCAGTGTTCAAATCCCTCAGCTACAGAGTTAGTTGGCCTAATCTATAATAGCAAAATTTGAATGTTACATATAAAAAAAACTCATGAACCTCACCTTGTGGACAGTCTCTTGAAGGACAGCTATACACTAATCACAATACTTCCTCAAACTAGTCTCTAGTTTCCTGTGTAAACTGTCTACAAATGATCCCTACACTACCACTTACAATAAAGCAAGACTTAATTACTCAGCTTTCCATGGCATATATACGCTATTCAGTTTCTAAACTGCACACCATTGAGTATGAATGAAATCTTGCAGTATTTTCTTCAGAAAATTTATCTGTCTGGCTATTACCCTACATTAACTACGTCTTTTGGCTCAAATAAAGCTCACAGACCAAGATGACCAAAGCCCTTTCGCTTCTACTCACCCACAGAGTCTTTGGAGTTTTGCATCTTATTCATGGCACATCATGAGTCATAGCCAAGAGAAGCTGTGCTAGAAATTCAGGAAACCTGATAACTGCAAGATGACCATGGCAGCAAAATGGAGGAATGACTGTTTGCAATTAATTAATTCTAAGTATCATAAAAAGTAAAAGTTATTTAAATATCTGTATCTGAAGAAGGATGGGCACTTTACCATATGTTAAAAAGAGCACAGACCACAAAACACAGAACTGTCACTGGTATCAGGTAAAAAGTTTTTGCCGAGGTGGGCTGGATTTGTTATTTGACGTAAGGACACTTCATTCCACTGTGTAGTGTGTTTTTCTTGCATCACGTAAAAATGTTTATGACACTGCAGCCAGAACTTCTAAAAGTAAGTAGCAATTTTGAGTGCTGGCAATCTAAATTTTATAAGGACAGCCTGAAGAAAATGGAAGGTCAAAAAATTTCATCTTCATCCTGTACCAGTATCATACAGGGATAAAGCCCTAAATCTTGGTGACACTGGCAAGGAGGATAGACAGGTGAAATTAGGAAGAAGAGAGGGGCAAAGCCAGTTGTAAACACTACCCTATCTCTTGGTGGTGGAGTGGTAACTCAAATGGGCAGCCAGAGGGTAGGCACAGGATAACAAGCCTTCATTGGGTTTTAGCCTTCAAAATGTGCAGAAGCATGCACTCACAAAAACAGAGCACTGTAGGCCATCATGGTGGCATAGTTTATGTCCTCTGCACAGCAGAAGAGTTAGGACATCTAAAAATACTCTCATTGCTGTGATGCAAGTAAGAGCACAAGGCACCCTTGTAACTGCCTGAATGACAACCCTGCCTTGGAGAGCAAAGGAAGGGATGGGCAATGTCTGATCGAGTGAATATTTAATGGTCAGCAGGCACCAGAGCAACAATCATATAAAAATGTCATCTTCTAAGAGAAGCTGCACTTTGGGAAGGAGAAACTGCAGCAAAAATAAAATAAAATTAATACAATTTTGCAGGCCACTCTTGAGTTTAACAAGAAGTGCCACAGACACATCAGATATACCCCTGAAACAAGATAAAACAGCTTTTAATTTGAGCATAATAGTATTTTAATAATTAAAAGACACCAACATGAGCAAACGCCACACTGAAAAATAACAATATGATTTTAGACATACATACAACGCTTTCAAAACATTTTCAGCTCAAAACCTGGTCCTTTCTCAAGGCCTTTTGATTTCAAAATTTACATTTTTTCTGTGTCTAGAAAACTGACAAAATGCCTTACTTAATTAAAAATGGTAATTCCTCCTTTACAGTGTGCATTTTCAAATACCTTGTTCAGCTGTTTGATACTCAGTTTTACCATCTGTGTCAAATCGGTATCAACTGGTCATACTGTACTGGTTTTAATACAGCCCAAAAGCTCTTATTACCTGAACTCTTACTCAGAATATGCTGTTACAATGCCAACACTGCAAAATACCATCTGGCTATACTTACTACCAAAAGTACTTTTCAAAAAAAAGATGCACAAAACTGACAACAAAACGTCAAGCAGGGAAAAAAAAAGAAAAAGTCAAGCATTTTCTTTCCCTTTGTTAACAGATAAGACATGTCTTAAAAGCATAGAAAATGTCAGTACTTCACTGCAGGGTAGCTATGTTAAACAAATGTAACTCATTTATTTCACAAAATGGCTAGGGCTGTGGACTACAGTACACTGCAATATAATTACCAGTGTACTACTGTATGGACAAGAGTTTACTGGGAAATGCTGAAGTAACAACTGACAAAAAAGACCTTCATTCAATATATGAAGAGAACAATAATTTTTCAATACAGTAGAGAATCAATTATCTGAACTAACTGGGACCTAGGGTAGTTTGGATAATCAAACATACATTGAACTGGATAAAAAACATCTAAAACCTTGTTTTTTCTGCATGCAGGGAATACACATTTCAACCATTCAGCAATTCCAGTGGACAATAAAGAATATTTTTCACATACAAGCAGGCTACAAGCTCAAAAAAACATGCACAAGCGAATACATACAACATTTACATATTCAGACTTTATGATTTTTCCTACCTGAAAACTTTGAAAGGCTGCGTTCGGATAATCGACTCTCTACTATACACTTTTTTATTAGATAAATTAAAAAAGAAGTGATGTAAATTGGCCAATACTTTGTAGAACTGTGTAGCCATAAAACTTGTCTGTAATTTCTAGAGCCAAGTGTGAGAAGAATTATGAAGCCATAAAATCTGTTACTTTAGAACCAAGCTAAAATTTGACACCACCTCATACAGACAGTGTGTGCGTGTAAGAGAAATACTTGGAGAATATGTGGTAATACAAGCAAAGTTTTTGCTTTGTCAAATAAATGAACAAAATCAAAACTTCACTTGTTAGCAAAAAACACCATTCAGGTTTCTACCACCAGCACACTGCTCAAATAGCTTCTTGTACAGCTGAAGTATGTCCTCATTTGAGTCTTAAGGCAATCTTCTTGGCACTCTTCAGTCAAGTTTAAATCAGCATATCTTCTACTTGGCAAACACCTAAGTATCCAAAACTATTTACTCCCTTCGCAATGATCAGGCAACCATAATTTCCAAACACTGTACCAAGAAGCATGCCTCAGACTTGCAGAGTCATATCTTTCTTTTGATCTCTCTACAGTAGGTGATTCCAGTCAGTGTTTGTTGTTGTTGTCCTGGCTCTACCTTAACACGTGGTACATGGTCCCTGCTAAACAATACCACAAGCTAAAGTCATATTTTCTTATGTATAAACACCCCATTTGAATATTAAATTACAAAAGAAAATAGTATATTCACATAAACAGTACATAACATGGAAAAAGTAACATACTCATGATTATTTAACAACCATTACACAGCAATGGCCACGTACCACAGAACCCTCTCTCCTGTTATATACCATTTAAGCTGGATCATAGAACTCAGATAAACCACCCTTAATGACGTTAATGTCATACGTGAATGGGGCGTGCCTTCGTTGAAGGTTGTGCGTCAGGGCTGGTAACCCAGTATGTAAAAATCCACTACCAATCATTAGCGGACCGGAGTTCCACTGTGGCGACTCCTGACTGGGAAAAGCCAAAAGACACAAACAATGACGTTAATGTCAACTGTCCCAAACCCTGCCTAACCTCTCCAATATTACATAGCAGTCTAGCCTAGGGATCAAAATAATCAAACTGTTCCATTCACTTTCAGACCTGTCAGTAACTCCTAACTGACAATTTAAGTATCTTCTGCAATTTCTCACTAATTAACTTTCTTTGAAATTTCTCACTAATTAACTTTCTTTGAGACTCTTGTACCCTATATAACTTTTAAGATAACCTTCCAGAGGGCACAGTTTCAGTGTAATACAGAATTATGTATGTTCTATCAGGTAGCTCTCAGAACTTTCACTTCTTGTTTCTGAGCCTCCACAGACTCGTCTAGTTACAAGTTTGCGTTGTGTGCGAGTACATATTTAAATGGGGTTTCCTCCTCCTCCCATGTCTTCTTTGCTATTTCAGCAAGCTTCAGAAATGTATTCCATAAAGCAACTCAAATCTACCTTCAAGTATGGTATATTCTCCCAGCTGAAACAATCACAAGCTAAAAAAGCATGTAAGAAAATAGTATTCTAAAAAATATGAATTAAGCAACTTACAAGAAAAAAATGCAAATTCATGACTTATTACCCACTAACCCAATATGTTACTGGGTACACACACAAGCATTTTACATACAAACACATAGACAGTGGTATAAAATAATTCAGCTGCATTAAACACAGTGGTGTGAATTTTTTTTTGTAAATACAGTTAAAGCAAAAGAAAATATTCAAGGGACCTTCTACGTTAGCCCCACAAAGAAAAAATATCAGTAATATTGGTTTTAACACAGTCCAAGAGTGCTTTCACTCAGCGTCCTTATCGGACAGCAGTTATTTATATCTCACTTCAGTTTTAAAACATTTTGACACATCACAAGGCAAATCCCCATCACTATGTTACATCTGATCCCCCAGCTTGCCACTCATAGTTTCAGGCCAAGATGGGTTGTGAGCTCTAGACAAGTCGTTTGCATTGTGTTGGTTTGAGGCTGAACTATGTTTAAAGTAAATTTAAATAGTTTTAAGAACAGCACAAAACTACAAAGTTAATATTCCCACCATGTTACTTATGTAGCCAAACTGGGGCGCATGGTCTGTGACCAACAAAGTCCCTGTCAAGTTGATGACATCTGAGTGACAAGTGCACCCATAGTGGATCACCAGGCATTCCTTCTTAGTGGAATATCTGGTCTCTTCTGATCTACTTACCTTAGGAATTAAGTAGACTGTGTTCTTCTCCATCGAATTCCTGTGAAAGCACTGCCCCTATGCCTGCTTCTGATGCATCAGTACAAACTAATGACTGGAATCTGTGGATACTAAAAATATTCTGAACTTAACATTTCCTTCAAGAGTTTAAAGGCATTATCTGCAACAGTGACAATCTCAACTTAAGGGGTATCTTCCCCTTTCTGTAATCTATAAGAGGGCATACAACAGATGCAAAATAGGACAGGCATTAATGATAGCATCCAGCTGTGCCCTCACTTGCTCTACAGTGCATGGAGTAGGCCAGTTTTTTAATGCATCTTGATTTTCCTTCTTTAGCTGTACAACTCCCCTACCCATTATGCATCCCAAATATTTTACTTCTGTCATGCCCAACCTGGTCTTGGTGGCACTGACGGTCACCTGGTTTGTATTGAAAACCATAATACAGCCCAAATCTTTGCTATGTGTGAGACCCTGTCCCCAGAGTGCATTATATCTTAGACATGGAGCTTTCAGATTCTGCCATTAATCTTTGAAAGGACACAGGAGCACCAGAAAAAAGAGGGGGGGGAGAGTATACTGAAATAAACCCCCTAGGAAAAGGCTGCCTTTTTTCTAGACTGAGCGGCTTTTTTTTGGGGGGGGGGCACTGTTCCACTCTCTTTTAACTTCTCAATCACCCCCATCTTAAGCAGATACTTATTTTTGCTCAGCTTTTCTCTGTGACTCGACTCTGGTATTCTGTAAGGTTTTAGTGAAATCTCTCTGCTGGAATGGTCTCAATATGGGACAATAATGAGACAGGTTTATTCTGCCAGGTAGTTCTGAAAACACTGCTTAACAGAAACTCTCAATCTCTTGGTTCTCTGTCTTACAGAGTGTATGCCATCTGACTTCATGGCAGGCATATGGTAACCATTTGAAATGTCAGGACCCGCTACAAAGAGTCCCAAAATATGGAGACTGAATAGCTGAACAAGTGGACTTACATCTACCAAGTCTGAGATTCCATTTCTCAAAATTTTCCCTTTTCCTCCTAGATATAGGGATCTCAGAGTTGGTATACATAAGTCTGGGGAGGTGTGGGTGGCTTACCCTCCTCGCAAAAAGACGTTTTAAGGAATTTTGACATTCACTATATTTCTATGTTTTTCAGTCTTTTTTTTTTTTTTGGCTAGTCAGCACTCGCATTTCAAGTATCAACATTTCAGTAGGGAGCCCAGGCATATAGGTCAGCTTTCTTCCTTCACCAGTTTAATCAGGTGATGCAACTAAGATAACTACAAAGGACTGCACTTAATATTGATAGCACATATAGTCAGAAACTTGTTTTTTTAAAAGGGGGGGGGGGGGCAAAGCCAAAATTTGATCTTTAGTTCTGAATTCCATACTCCTCGAATTTCTATAGCTCAGGCTTGTTCCATGTGCTCCCGTTTGACGGGTATCACCACTTTAAGCCCATTCTTTAATTTAGTTTAGTGTCATAAAACTGTTTTAAGTTAGGTTCTCTCTTCTTCCCAAGTTTCTCTGGATATGTCTAGTAGTCTAAGAAGGTGCCTACCATATAATAAAAGGTCTACATTCTGTTGTGGAAAATTTCCAGTACTTCTCCAATGGCAAACAACAAATTTAGTATTCTGGTTCCAGTTTTTACCATCTCACTCAATAACTTTTCTTAGCATTCATTTTAATGTTCATTTAAAACACTATCACATGCACGAGGATGGTACACACTGTTTTTTTTAATTGTTTGACCTTAAAAGCACTGGCAAAGTCAGTACATTACTCTGAACATAAATGGAGTCCCCTGGTCAGCAATTATTTCCTAAGCTATCCCTATTTTGGAAAATAGGCCAAGCCTAACTCACTACGCACATAGGTTCACAGGTAGATACTAGGCTATCTGCCCTAGGGCATTTATAAGCCTAGCCAGAGTGCATTTGGCTTCCGCCTCCCTATTAGATTAGCCTACTGTGCCTCTGTAAAGTAGGTCACAGAAGGTACCCTTTTAAGATTAGTTTACCGTCCCTCTGTCTAGCAGGGACACAGGAGAGATCCCAGGGGTGAATTTGCGATTTCCCATCCACGCGTCTAAATTTCGCTTGAAGAGGGTCAGCGAGGGGCTATGTCTAACATGAATTGGGATTCTATTCCAGATTGAGGGGAGCCTCTGGGAAATGAATCTGTCCCTCCAGCATGTCCTACTTATTTTTGTGCTGAGGTTTAGGTCCCTGGAGCGTGTAGCTCTAAGGGACTTGGATTTTTTGAGGTGGAGCATGTCCATTAATTTTTGGTTAGACATGGCTTTGTACGTCAGGCATAGACCGCCTCTGAGTAGGCAGTAAGCAACTGAGTAGAGCTGGAGTTTATTTAGTCGAGATGCATAGGACATCTGTTTGTAGCCCATGATCCTCTTGGTGAGGTACTTTTGGGGTCTCTCCAGTTGCTGCAGGTGTCGGGTAAGGTACATCCCAAAAGGGGCATTGTATTCAATTATGGGCCTGATGAGTGACGAGTAGAGGGGCACAATGACCTCTCTTGATCTAGATGTGAACCCTTTCGTGATAAGGTGGGCTATATATAAGGTCTTTCTAACCACTTCGGCAACGTGATTAACAAAGGAGAGATTACTATCTACGTTGGTCCCCAAATCACTAATTACTTCCTCCGTACTTAATGGATTACCACCTATGTGGCAATTTGTGGGCACCTTGTTTTTCCCAAAGGGGATGACTATGCACTTTTTAGCATTTAGCTTGAGGCCGTGGCTCTGGCACCAAGCATCCATCTCTGTGAGACCCTTTTGGAAAATGCTTGTGTCAGCTAGAGATTCGATTATGGCCCCCAGTTTGCAGTCATCTGCAAACTTTGTCAGCCATAATCCCCCCGTGTTAGCCTAAACCTCAGAGAAGTATATACCGAACAAGAGAGGTCCCAGAACTGAGCCCTGTGGGATGCCACTTGTAACTGGTTTGGATTTGGACATGGCACCTGCGATTCTGACCATGTGGGTTCTATCTCTGAGCCAGTTTGCAACCCATCTTGTGATACAGGGGTTGATATTTAAGCTGGTAAGCTTATTTATGATGCCCGAGTGGGGTATTGTGTCGAAGGCTTTTGCGAGGTCCAGATAGGCTGTGTGGACTACCTTGCCCTCATCTATGGCTTTGGTAATGGTTTCAAAGAAATCAACTAGGTTTAAGAGGCAAGATCTGCCCTTAACAAAGCCGAATTGGGTAGGGTCCAGTGTCTGGAGGCTCACAATGTCTTTGTTTATGAGTTCAATGATAATACCAGACTAGTCAGGCTTATGGGGCGATAGTTTCCGGGGTCCGTTGTGGCACCACCTTTGTGGAGTGTGACCACTGTAGCTGTACGCCATTCTTTGGGTACATATCCTGTAGTAAGGCTAAGTTTGAACAGTGACAATGTGAGGGTTCAGTTCTTCTTGGAGCTCGTGTAAGACACAGCCTGGGACACCGTCCAGTCCCATAAATGCTGTGTTTTTTGCTTTGGAGAGGGCAGCTTTCACCTGTGCATCTGTGATGTCAGGGAGGTTACATTCAGTTGGGATAGGCGTTTGCTCCTTTGGGGGGAAGGAGGGGAGAAGTTTGCGCTGAATCTGTCTGCCAGGATGTTGGCTATGTCTGTAGGTTCGGTATATTTTGTACCGTTATGCAACAATTCAGAGCATATCCAGGAGTTTCCGCCCATGTTCCTGACATAACTAAAGAAGGCCTTGTGATTATCTTTAGTGTCTACGGAAATTTTTCTTTCGAAACTGGCCTTTGATGATTTTATGAGGGATCGAAGTTTCTTGCGAATACTGATCAGAGATGCCTTCCCTTTTTGGGATTTTGCTCTGTCATGTAGTAGTTTCCTTCTTCTGTTGTATAGCTTATTTATGGCCGGGGTCCACCAGACCGGTCTCCTGTTTTTGGAGGAGTGAGTCTTGGTTTTATTTGGGATAGCACGATCCATGCATTCCTGCAGGTGCTCATAGAATGCATTTGTAAAGGATTCTGTGGATTGGGCTGTATTATCCTCTGGCCCAGGGGCTTTGAAGGATTCCACCTCAGTCTTGAGAAGTGCAAAGTTGGCTTTTGAGAAATTCTTTACAGTGATTTCCTTGGCTGGGGATGGGGTCGGGATATGGATGTCCAGGGAAATTTGTTTACGGTCTGATCTTACCAATGAGGGGTTTACCTCTGGTGTGGAACATAGAGTCCCCATGTTGGTGATGACCAGGTCCAGTATGTTGTTCCCTCTTGTGGGAGTGGTGACCAGTTGTTCCATTGCGTTAGAGTTTATAAATTCAAGGAACTGTTGGGCGAGGGTGTTTGGGCTTGAGTAGTTTTCCCAGTCAATGTTTGGGTAGTTGAATTCACCCAATAATATAGTGTTTGGAGAGACCTTCATATTCTCAAGTGCTCTCAGGAATGCCAAGTGGGGTTCCTGTAATAGGGAGGGTGTTCTGTAGCAGGCTACAAACTGAAAGGCAGTTTTGCCCGCTGTTAGTTGCACATGGATGGTTTCCGATGCTTCGTGCAGTGCCACTAACCTGGAGGTGTAGGTATCTTTGATGAATATAGATACTCCCCCTCCTTTTGTGCTTCGGTCCGAGTTTTTGGCCGAAACGCATGGTATGAGTTATAACCTGGTAGTGCTGGGTGCTCTCAGGAGCCTTGAACCAGGTTTCTGTTACTGCACAGACATCGATTTTCTCCATACTGAGGAGAGTCTCGAGTGCGTGCATCTTGAGGTTTAGACTTCTGGCATTGAGTAGCATCACCTTTAGTTTTTTTATCTTTGGGTTGTCTATGGAGGTGGGTTTGTCCTTTGAGCCTTGCCTAAAAAAGGCACTATGGGGGTGGCAAGAGCCTTGGCCAGTATACGAAAGCCTAAGGGTGACAGGTGCAAGCCGTCCCTAGCGAAGCAACGTGGCTTGTCGAGCATGTCATCCCAGGCTGACAGACACTGGATCCCCTTTGAATGACACCAATACTTTAGCCAATTGTTGAAACTGATCATTTTGTCTTTATACTGTGGCATCATTCTTGGTGAGGGCAAGATGCTACTCAAGGTCAGGGTCATACCAGCCTGGGCTACAAGGTCAGAGAGCTCCTCTATGTCTCTTTTTATGTAGTCCAGGGAGGTACGTCTCAGGTCATTCACACCAGCATGGACAATGATGGAGTCATATTTGTACTTGCTTTGGAGTGACCTGAGTGCTTGCGTTATGTGGCGGATCCTGGCACCCGACAGGCAGCTTACAGTGACCTTCTCCTTGTTCAGTCTGGTGAGCGGGACATCAGTGTGCCGGACAACAGAGTCCCCTATAACAAGTGTATTTGGTGTGTTGTTTGGCCTTAAGGGCTGTGACTGTGAGGCACACTGATTTTGTGAGATACGTGATTTGTGGGTATTGTTGAGGGTTGGCTGTTGCTTGGATATCTGCTTAGGAGGTCTTTGCTGTTTAGGCAGATTTTTATTTAGAGCCTCCGAGTATGTTTTTGTGTATTTATGTGTTGGGTATGCAGATGCAATAGGTCTGTGTGAGACTGGATTTGTGGTGTGGGTGGTTAACTTTTCCTCCTGACTGACTGTGCCAGTCTTGGGTTGAGAGAGCTCTGCCTCCAGTTTGGCTGTGTAACTGCATCTCTCACATGTATTAGAGTTTGTTCGAAGGAGGAGAGGGTTGTCTGTGTACATAAGGCAATTGTAACATTGCCTCAAAATTCCCAGATTCACCAGCTGGACTGGAGAGTAACCTTGAAACTGACCCTTGGACATACCAGATTAGTATAGGGAATTGCTTTTTTACTGATCAGATTAGGGAAGGGAACTGATTTTTCACTTGATCAGGAAGGACCAATCGGGAGTCTAATACTTATGAGAAGTCAAGGAGGGTGTAGTGCTTTAGTTAGTTAGTGTTTCCTTATAAGAGCTGAGCAAGTGCAGGGCTTTAGAAAGAGAATAGAGTGATTACTTGGAGAGTTTGAACAGTTCTAAGGGAAAAAGTGAAGAGCAGACTTTGTGGAGCCTGGAATAGTTTAAACCTGTTTAGGCGGCGCTGCCCGACGCTGCTCAGTGTGCAAAACAGCGCAAAAAAGAGAGTTGTAGGGTTTTAAGAAAGAGAGATCAAGGAGTTTAGAATTGACCCAAAATGTCCAATAAAACTACAGTTTCTAGGTAGTAACCACTCCTCCAGGGACAGGCAGGCTGTTCAGTGTTAACCACTCCCACTGGTGAACACAGAGACTTCCCTTTAGCCCAAGCAAGCACTGGCCTTCTAGAAACTTCCAAACAGTTCAGAACAGCAAATCTGTAACTGAACTTTAACTTTCAGAAAGTGGGAAAAAAGCAAGATTGTTTTTTTCTTTTTGTTGTAGTTTAAAGGTAGCAGAGATACACAAGCAGCAAAATAATCACAACAGTGCAATAAATGACCCCACACTTGAGTGCTAGGCCAAAATCAGGTAAAATGCAGTTTTTAGAGAAAAAAACTATTTTACATTAAGTGCAACACAGGAAATGCAGTAAACAGGCTCTAGATGTGTTCCAAGTACTGTTACTGTTACAGACAAGCCGGAAAATGCCAAAAAGTAGGCGGCAAAGCAGTAAAACTTAACAAAAAATCAGAAGAAAATACTTAAAATCACAAAAGTGGCTCTTTTTCTTCTCTCAGCATTTTCTCCCCTTGGTAGGTGCTTCAGCAACAATTAGCAAGCCAGAAAAGATGCCAAAACCACGAGGCAGCCTGGTTTTAAGAGAGACAGATCAAGGAGTTTAGAACTGACCCAAAATCACCAATAAAACTACAGCTTCTAGGTAGTAACCACTCCTCCAGGGACAGGCAGGCTGTTCAGTGTTAACCACTCCCACTGGTGAACACAGAGACTTCCCTTTAGCCCAAGGAAGCACTGGCCTTCTAGAAACTTCCAAACAGTTCAGAACAGCAAATCTGTAACTGAACTTTCTTAACTTTCAGAAAGTGGGAAAAAAGCAAGACTTTTTTTTTTTCTTTTTCTTTTTGTTGTAGTTTAAAGGTAACAGAGATACACAAGCAGCAAAATAATCACAACAGTGCAATAAATTACCCCACACTTGAGTGCTAGGCCAAAATCAGGTAAAATGCAGTTTTTAGAGAAAGAAACGATTTTAAATTAAGTGCAACACAGGAAATGCAGTAAACAGGCTCTAGATGTATTCCAAGTATTGTTACAGATATAAACTTTAGCAAGCCGGAAAATGCCAAAAAGTAGGCGGCAAAGCAGTAAAACTTAAAAAAATGGTTAGCATTAACCTTACATAAGGGATAGTCTCAGACTATCTAACTGCACGTTGCAAAATAACCAAGCTGTAATGACAGCCATTGCTGGATATTACCAATGTCCACTGCAGGCACTGTAATCAAAGGATTTTCACACTTGGACATGGAGATGTTTTCTTGCATTCAGAGCATCCAGCATAGAAATCTTTATTTCTTATACTATTCTTGGCTAGTAAAACCTTGTCAGAAATCTGTGCTTTAGTATTATCCATTCTTAAGTACTCATATACTATGAGGACACCATGTGACAAGCTCATAACTACTTTTGAAAGGTGTGTGCCCTATTACTTGACACAAGTACTGCCTCTTCTTACTCTGTATGGTAAATCATTCTGTAACAAAGTATGGGTGAGAAGTCGAAATGTTTTGTTCAGCTTCTTTCCCTAAAACAGTAACTGAATTTCCCTTGCTCTGCTCAGTGTAATCTTCCCATTGTGCCTTTTTAAAATGTATCCAGCTTACCTGGAGGCCATCCCAGCCAGCTCTGGAGTTTCTTTAGGGCCAGTTACAACTGTTACAGCATGGAACAAAACTGACTCTGCACCAAGGAGCGCTGAGAAATGATGAGCTGCCAAGCTACTCAACTAAGGGTGGGGCATCAGAAGTAACAAATGGAGTGGTGAGGAGGAGGAAGAAGACACCCAACTACCCAGCCAAATCAACCCTAGTGATCAAAGAGGTGACAGGTGCCACACCACATCATCATGAGGCAGAAGGCACTGTTTCCCCTCCTATCAAACACAGGCACTGGTTTCTCAGTATCTAAGACTACCCCTAAGAAAGGCAACTCATACCATTATTACTTAGGGTCACAGTTGCTACTTCTACTTTATTAATGTTTTTCTAGTTTCTTTCCTTTGTAAATATGATCCATATACCCCTCTATCATTTAAGGTTCTTGCATTTTGGTTCAAAACAGATATATTTAGTGCTCTGTTCAAGGATATCTTGCCTTTCAGTAATCATTATCATCTCATTTTTTCATCTTTATATTGTTCTCCCTCCATTTCAGTGTGACTGAACACTACCATCCTATTTCTTTTTCTTCACTAGTTTGCCCTCCCTCTGTAAAGAGTGCCTCAGAATGAAGTTAATCACCAGTTTTACTCTTCCCTTACTTACAAGTACTTTCTGCCTTTCATTTTTTTGTCTTACATTGACAAAGATGGGTTTAAACCTCTTATTGGGTACTGCCTCCTTTTCCTCCTCCTCCTCTAACTATACCAAAGTAGCTTTTCTTACACTGAAGTTTCTCCTTCTCACACTCACCTGCTACTTAACATTCTCCATCTCTGGGGTTCTGCTTAAACTTGATAGAAAGTTAAGAATTCTGCTCAGGTTGTGTGCATGTTTCATACTTCCTAATTTTATTCCACTGGAATAAACTCTTTTTGTGAGTGAGTGAGTGAGTGAGTGAGTGAGTGAGTGAGTGAGTGAGTGAGAGAGTGAGAGAGTGAGAGAGTGAGTGAGTGAGTCTTCTATTTAGTTCTGCTACTCACTTGTATTCCACATTTTCCAACACTTTCCTACTGAAAAGCTTTAATACTTTCTACTGATTGTGCTCAGCCACAAGTGTATGCATCCATACATTACTAAATGGTGCAGGTGGTTCTTCCTTCTATACCTAGCTACATTTTTGTACCTTTAAGCTTTCTAACACAATACCTTGATCTTTGTTGAATTCAAACACTGACTGTCTCTGGTGGTCGCCCTCTCCCATTTTTCCAGGTGTACCTGTTACTTACTTACTTGGTAACTCTCCCCACAATAAGAGGTATATAAAAATTACCTTCTTCCCATTGCGTCTACAAATCATCATTAAAGTGTGGAAACCTATCATGTTAAAATGAATATTACAGCAACAGGATGAACTAACTTTTCAAATATAGTTTGTACTCTTACTTGAGTAATGGGATACGGATTCCTTTCTCTATGAATATAGACTAAACTACATTTTAGAAAGGGTTTTCTTTCTACAAATGCTGCACCTTTGTAAGTGCACCCATACTGCCTCCGTCTAGTAGTACTTGCAGCTCCCTGTCATCAGTTTAGACATTACATTTAATTCATTTTGTAACAGCACAACAGCAAAAAACTGGATCAATTATTCTGGCACATAATAAAACATTTCAGTAAGGTCAACAACATTAGTAGCATGCTTTTCTGCTGCTTACAGTTTTCACAGATAGAAAAGTAGTATTATTACTCATACAAAGTTTATCTATGTGATCCCTTAATGCATATTTAAAGCAGAGCATCTGTCTACGATTTATACTTTCTTACAAGCATTTGATACAAGCTTTACCTTAGGTTTAGACTGTTTCAGTTTTAAATAGTTTCTTTGCATAACAATTGTTCTATGAATATAACAAAAAACATGAGCATTCTTAGGATCAGTTAGAAATACTCTTTCTTAAAGTATTAGGCACAGCTCCTTAAAATTATCAGAGGCTAACATTTCTATCATATTCATACCTCTCAACCTCTTAGAGTGAGAAATATGGACAAAGCTCCAAATAGGGACAATTTTAAATATTGCTCTTACAAACTTAGAAAGTTGATAGAATTAAAAGTTATGTACTTACCATTACTTGGCATTTGTGCTATCCTCTTTCATTCTTCCTCACGTTTGGGTCACGTTTGGGTCACAGATCCAACTCTGTCACATTTCTACAGACTGGCCTCCAAGTCCCAAGCTCCTCCCTCTTCCCATAATGCTCTACCCTTTGCCCATCCTTCTCAGATCGAGTTTGCTGCCCAAAAATTTCCGCAGGAAGAAGAGGCAAGCACTACATAAGAACAGAAGAAAAAGAACCAGAGGTTCAAACCGGGAACAGATGTTTCCAATAACTCCTGAGATCTGCTAGGAGCTGCAAAGAAGGAGACAGCTGGGAGGAGAGGGGAGGAAGAATGAAAGAGGACAACACAGATGCCAATTTATGGTAAGTACATAACTTATAAATCTGATGTTATCCCTTTCATTTTTACTCACAAATGGGTCAGAGTTCCCAGCTACAAACAATCCATGGGTGACCTCAAGGAAAGGTATGACGGAGCACAGCAGACCCAAAGTAAGCCTGGTTTCTGCAAACAATGTCCAGCTTGTAAGGAGTCACAAAATTAGGAGGTTTACACCATGTGGCTGCAGCACGAATATCATCAATTAAAGTTCTGGAAGAAAAAGCTGATGACATAGCCATAGATCTAGTTGAGTGGGCTTTAGGAGGACAGAGTAATTGAAGGCCACTCCTGAATAAATAGTACAGATGTAATTTATAATCCATTTAGCAAGAGTTACTTTTAAAACTGCTTGGCCTAGATGATTGGCTGAAAAGGGTACAAATAACTGATCAGTCTTACTAAACCGTTTTGTCCCGTGGAGGTAAAAACATAGTTGTCTATGAACATCTAAAAGGTGCAGTACCCACTCTCCCTTATTAAAAAAATTGGGAAAAAACTAGCAACTGGATGGACTGATTCAAGTTAACCTTAGTGGCCACTTTAGGTATAAAGGAGGCATTGGTATGAAGGGAAAATATATCATTATAAAAAATAATATAAGATGGTTTTATAGACAGAGCCAGAACTTCAGAAATCCTTTTTAGCAGATGTGACTGCCACCAAAAAGACAGTTTTCTGAGAAAGAAATCTCAATTCACAGTCGTTGGAAGTTTCAAAAATGTCTGTGTTAGCCCTTGGAGAACAATGGTGTGATCTCACAGAGGGGGACGGATCTTTAACCAGGAGTCGGAGCAGAAAAATACCCTTCATAAAGGCTTTACATAACCTAGACATGACAGGAGAACCAAACAAATGTCCAGACTGAAAATTGGAAATAGCATCCAACTAAAGTTTAAGAGTTGAAAAACTAGTGCTCTCCCGAAAAAGAAAGGCTGGAAAAGACAGGATAGCTGATAGGGGAGCTAAAAAAGAATCAATATTCTCCTTGGATGCCCAGTAAGCGAATCTCTTCCACTTGCTTCTATAAGCCTTTTGGTAGAAGGTTTCTGGAAGGCCAACACAATATTGTGAATGAGGAAAGTAAGCCCGGACTCACTGTACAATTATCAGAAATGGAGATACCAAGCGGTCAGTTTGAGAGCCATAGATTTGGATGAGAACCCTTTGATGGGTGAAGGACGAGATCCTGTCTGGGTTCCAGTATCCAGGGAGGATATTTCAGATGAAACCAGAGAAAGGGGACCAAAATTTGGTGAGGTCAGTAGGGGACAATGAGGATCACTGAAGTCTTCAGCTATTTTGCTTTCCGCAGGAACTTGGGGAGCAGGGGTAGAGAAGGATAATGTAGAGGAGACCGGGGGGGGGCAACTGTGAACTACAGCATCCCTAGGCACTCACCCAGAAGAGGGAGCACAGCAAACTACCTGCTGCATTTGTTGTTTTGAGGAAAAGTGAACAGATTGCAGCACAGTTGGCCCCAACGGCTGAAAATCAAGTTTGCTACAGATTGGTGAGGGGTCAGAATGGACCTGCTGAATTTGTCTGCAAGGATGTCGGACTTCTCCAGTATGCAAGTTGCAAGTAGAAATCAGTCTGAAGATATTGCCCTTTCCCAGACCCTCACGGCTTCCCTGCATAAGGGATACGAATGGGTTCCACTTGTTTGCTGATAGGTCAAACCACCAACATATTGCCTGTGTGAATTGCAATTGTTCCTAGAAGGAGAATGTCCTGAAAGCCTTGTAACGTGAGGAGGACTGCCTTCATCTCCAGAACATTTACATGCAATCTGGTCTCTAAGTGAGTCCACATGCCTTGACCCATCGTTCCCTTGAAATGCCCTTACCCCCACCCCAAATGGAAAGAGTCTGTGGTCACCTTGGCTGAGGATGAAGTGAGAAGGAAAAGCCTACCGATCAGCAGGTCATCAGAAACAAGCCACCATAGAAGACACGGTCTGCAAATCGGAGTCAATTTGATAGGAACAGATAGAGGCTGGTAGAGAATAGACTTGAACAGCCAGGGTCCACTGAAGTACTCTCATAAATAATATTGCTAACGGAACAAGTGCAATGGCCGCCACCATAAACTCAAGAACTTGAAGTACTAGTCTTGTTGGAGGGGATGGAAGATCTAAAATAATACAGTCATTATACCTCAGGGTTTGTGTGCGATGAGATGACAATGATGCTCTCTAATTCGGGGTGTCTAGTAGGGCCCCAATGAATTCCAAATTCTACATCGGAATTAGGTTTGATTTCTGCTTCTCTGTTTATGGTGATACCCAAAGGATTGGATATTTGTAACAGGTAATCTCTGGCCTGGATAAGGTGATGCCTGGTTAACAAGTTATAAGCCAGTCATCCAGATATGGAAACACCCAGTATCCTTTCAGCCTCAAGTGAGCTGTAACTACTGCCATACATTTGGTAAACACCTGGGGGGCTATGGTGAGACCAAAGGGCAGAGCTCTGAATTGTAATGGCTGGCTCCCAGCCTGAAGTGCAGATAAATCCTGGAGCACCTGTCTATTTTGATGTGATAGTACACATCTTGTAAGTCTATTGAGCATGTCCTATCGTCCTTCCGCAACAGCAGTAAAATGGACTGAACCACAATCATTCAGAACTTAACTCTCTTTACAAACAAATTCAGATTCCTTAGATCCAGTATGGTCTGAGGTCCCTGGTTTTCTTTAGCACTAAAAAGAAGAGACAGTAAGTTCTAAATCCTCTCTGCTCAGACGGGACCTCTTGGATGACTAATTTTTCCAGCAGTTTTTGAATCTCTGGAACTGCATACTCCATCTGACTGGGTGGGACTTCGGGGGGTTTCTTTTGAGTATCTGGTGGTTGAAGGAAGAAGGGAATATAATAACCTCTGGATATGACTCTTAGTGCCAGATTAGTTTTTGTTAGGTCTAAGTTTCTGGGTGCAGAGAAAATGACACCAAACTCCCTCCAGAGTTGAGCAGTCGGGCAACGCCTCAGCAGCACTGAAAGGGCTTATCAAAGAAGAGCTCTTTGAACCACTGAATCTGTGGTCTCCCTCTTCCCCTAAAGTAGCATCTTCAATTAAAACTTTTCCCCTCTGCCTCTGGAGGAAGAGTCTCTGCGATGATCCTGGAAAGACTCTTGGGATTTCCAGAACCAGGCTGTTTTGCCACCTCGCTGGTTTCTTGAAAAAGTATGCTGAGGGGTGGAAAACTTGATGCCAATGGCAGACAGCGTCTTCCCTTCCCACTCAATGCGGGTAAGGGTATCTTTAACAGAGGACCCAAACAAGATGGAACCACTGCAGGTAGCATTAACAAACAATGCTTTGAAGGGTTCCATGAAGTCACAAAGCCTCATCCAGGCATCTCGTCTGTGATTCCTAAGCCGGTTGCAGATGAGGCAACCTCCATGGAATGGGAGATGTGCTTCATGGAGGAATTAGACAGGGAGATAAGAGTAGCCAGTCAGGGAGAGACTTTTCTGAAGTCTGCAGCCAACATGGTCTCTGCTAGAAAGTTGGAAACTTCTTTGATAAGATTTCTCTGCAACTGGATAAAGTGTGCCATATAATTTAATACTCTCAGTGAGAAGGTGGCTGAGGTGTAAACTCGCTTCCCAAATCTGTCCATTGTTCTGGACTCCCTGAGCAGCTAGCTCATTCTTGGTAGCTGCTGTCACAACCATGACATCAACTGGTATACCCCTGGACCAAGTGTGAGCAGTTTTTGGGGAGGGAGACAAGAACTTATCTAGTTATTTCGGGGATTCGTGTCCGGCTCCTTCCAGGCCTGGCACGACACAAGAGTGATGACTTCATCCGCTGAGGGGGGGGGGGGCTGACCAACCACCTCTTTGCTTCAAGATCTCCAAAGTCTCTCCAAAGCAAACATCCTCTGGTGGTGATCGGAAGGATCCTTCTCTCTCATCAAGGTCCATGTCATCAGTGAAAAACTCCATTTGGGAGTCTATACGCCTCCTCCTCCAAGATGTAGATGAGCTCGCCATGAAAGCCTCCAAAAACACAACCTCTTCAGGAGGAGGAGTTTGGGCTGACCAACCACCTTTTTGCTTCAAGATCTCCAAAATGTCTCCAAAGGTCATCTCCTACTGGATCAGAGACCTGAAGCTATAATACCTGTCCCAAGGTCAGCTGGACCTGAGGAGCTTCCAAAATTTACCTGTAAGGGGAACACCTTCTTCTTCTGAGACCTCTCCTGAGCCTCTCATGGCAGAGATGCCTTGTAAGATGATGTACAAGAGGAGGCATATAGACTCCCAAACGGAGTTTCTCATTGATGACATGGACCTTGATGAAGGAGAAGGATCCCCCAGATCACCACCAGAGGATGCAGACTGGATCTCTAGCAGAAGAGAAAGCCCTATGATCTGGAAAGCCAAAGGGTCCATAGAGTCCCTCCCCAGCTCCCCTGGAGCCAAAGCAACTGAGGAAGAAAGGGCAGGAACCTCCGAACCCTGGTTTCCAGTCTGAACCAGATCTGAACTGTCGAGTGCTAAGGAAGGGACGGAGCCAACAAAGTTGGACCTAAAGACCTCCCCCAGATGTGACAGCGACAGCCCAGATCAGAGACCCACTCAGATCCGAAGACACCAGAGCAGAGACAGGGTAGCTGTTGGAGTAGAAGATGAAAGCCTCCTTGGATCAGACACTAACACTCTTGGGTGGCTAAGATCCCAGGGATCCGATGCTGGGAGTTGAATCACAGGAGGAGACTGCATGGTAATGGGCACACTCACAGATCCTAGAGAAGATGGAGAAGGCAGGACCCCTATCTGGATCAGAGTCTTGAGGATCTACCGTATCATTCTGTCCACACTGATTTCTGATAAGCTCGTAGAAGACCTCAAGGAAGCAACTGAGGTTGGTCTGGAATGCCTGGATGGTGTCTACAGGAGGTTGGAAGGCAGGGTAGGTGATTCCAACCTACTCAAGAGCTCTGGGGTCTGGCTCTGTGCTTTTGGATCTGAAAACTGGGGATCTGATGTGGAGGTGAACAGTCTCGGACAGCTCCTAGAGATAGCAGCACTGATAGGATCCAAAGAGTGCTTTGTGTCCACTGAAGCAGAAGAAGACCTAGGATCCTAAGATGTTGGATCCAAGGGCCTGGAAAGTCTGGAAGGCGGCTCCAAAGAAACCCGCAAGGGCTTTTGTGGATGTTTCTTAGGGTCTGAAGGCCCTACCACAATTTTGGAGTGGGTTTGAGCCCCTGGAGAAACAGCTTCTGAAGGCAAAAGTCCCTTTAAGCTCTGACCCTGGGATTGAATCCCTCAAGGATCACACAGGCCGACTGAAGATGTTGAAGGCCAAGGCAATAAAACACAGCTATCATGACCATCAGAATGGGGAATCTGCACAATGTTTAAACCCAGTCAGCTTTTCCAAAATGGTAACTGCAGCAAAGTCTACTCTCACACATGAGCAGGCACACAGAGAAGCAAGGCACAACCAAAAGAATGGGAGAATGTGCGCGCGCGCGCGCACACACACACACACACACACACACACACACACACACACACACACACACACGAACACTATTTCTACAAAGAAATAAGCTGTGGCTACTTAATAGAAAAGTCTTTTTTTTTTTTTTTAAATAACAATATAATAACGCTATTAGAGGGAAAATGGCCAAAGGCCAAGAAACAAAGGGAGCAAACAGTAACACAACGGTCCCTGACACTTGTAAAAGACTAACGAGAGTGGAGGAAAGAGAAAGAGCAAAAATAAATTTAAACTTAGCTGAGAGAAAAAAAAACGGAAGAAAAATCTCACTATGATCCTACAATCGAGACTGTAAGGAAACCACGTTTGACACTGCAGGTGGCAAGCAAGATCTGAGAAGACTGGGCAAAGGGTAGAGCATTATGGGAAGAGGGAGGAGCTCGAGACTTGGAGCCTTGTCTGTAGAAATGTGGCCGAGTAAATTGTGAGGAATAATGAAAAGGAGAACAATAGATTAACAGGTTTTTCATTAGCATGAATTTTCTGAAGGATATACAGTTCAAAACTCAAATGTAATTATTTTCCAACTTCAATCTTTAATGATTTGCCAGAAAACCACAATTTTATCAAAAAATGGACCAAAAATATGAGGAAAAAATCTAGACAATCTGCAAAAATCTGTACAGTTGAGAGGTATGAATACTGCTTCTGTTTGACCCTCTGGATCTAGCTATGGTTTACATATATGCTTTAAATCACTTAACAGAGACTTTACTATTCTGCAGTGAGAAACTGTCCAGCTATGAAACTTCTGAGCTTGTCTCTCTTAAGTAGCACCAGCTTAAGCTAACAGCACCTTTTTTAACTTCGCCACAGACCTGATGTTCAGAGCTTTCCATGCTCATGATGAATTTTAAAGGTTTGCTTATTAACTGAGCTGAGAGGATACTAACCCAGTCATTCCAGTCCCATCCCTCCTGGTAAGCATACCATTCAAAGACCAAGAGGTAAACTTAAGGTCTTTCTTTTCTTTCCAACTAGTTGCTTAATAGGGGACAACAAATTGTACATTGTAATGAACTTGGAAATCACCACTATCCCATCTGTTACAACAGCAGTGGCCTGAAGCTATTACTCTACAGTCATTGCGTCACAGGAAGAGATAAACTCAGGAAAGCTCCTAGCCCACACCATAGGACTGCTGTTCTATCCAAAAGGGGACAATTGCTCAGCTAACAGTCTTTCAGTTACTGAAAAGTATAGTTCTGGAGCTTTTCAAGCATGGTAAAAAAAAAAAAAAGCAAGCGTAAATAAAACAAATGAATTCAGCAACACAGCACAGAGCGAAGTGAAAACTTTAATATAAAAAAAAAAAATAAAAACACAATGCAGGTCAGTAAGCGCTTTCACATGGATTCACCATGCTTCTTCAGACTTGTACAACCAACAGTGATTCATCCATATTTAAGATGTAAACCATTCAGCTTATTAAACAATCAATATATCAGTTGTCATAACAACATTCCTATAGTTCTTTTATCCACACATAAAGCTCAAAATTCTAACTAAAAATGCACTCTTTATACAGGAAGTACAAAGAATGCCAAGTTATCGAACAAATCTATAAACTTAAAACATAATGCATAAGCAACTTATAACTTCAAAACATGTATATATTTATCTACAAAGTATTTGAATATATAAATATATGCATACCTATCTAAAACACATGTATAGGAACTTAGGTTTATATTTTATATCAGTGCACTAATTTCCTATCTTTTAAAAAAACGTTTCAGGCTGACAGCATCATTTAAATCGAAACTCTTATCAGCTTGTAGCCGAATTATCCATCTTTGTTCAGCCTTTTCAGTAGCATTCCTTATGTCTCCCATTCTATTATCAGGATATATAACTTGCATCACATTAAATTTAAACTTATGTTTATTTCCCATCTGTACAGTATGTCTAGCTAGTGCACTTCTTGCATCTTCTATCCGTGTGTAATAAAGATGTTCTCTAATTAACTGACTATTCGTCTTGCTCACATAAAATTTGGGGCACTGTGTGCATCTAGCTAAATAAACCATGCTGCATGTATTACAATTAGCAAAGCATAAAAACTTAAAACACTCAATGTCTCAGGATGAATGAATTCATTGCCATCATAGATATGACTACAATAGTGACACTTCTTACAACTATATGTGCCTTTCTTATTGTGCCTATCATTGTCTACCATTGCCCCCATCTTATTGCACAGACGTCTTTTAAGTGATTTCACATTTTTATAAGTAACCACTGGTCTATCCCCTACCACATCTTTTATCTTCTCATTAATTGTCAAAATATGCCAATTTCTATATAAAATATCCATAATCCCGCTATCTAATGTATATGGGATGCAGACCCTACATTTGTTTTGATCAAAAATTTTCTTGCTCTTTGGACTAACCTATGTGAAAAAAACAGTTGGCCAACTCCCTTTCTTTATTCCCTTACTTTAGTAATTACATCTTGACAAAGATTTTTACTATACCCTCATTGTAAAAATAAGGCCTGTATATCTTTCTCTTGTTCAGAGTAAATTTTATCATCATTTGTTAACCTGGACATACGTAAAGTCTGTCCTCTTAGTACATTTCTAAAAATGTGTTGGGGATACATTCTACTTCTCTCAAGAAAGTTCTTCTTGCACTCTTTCTTAAAAGGTGCAGTAATCAACTGTCCATCAACTAGTCTAAGCTTGACATCTAAAAAAAATCTATCTCTGTAGCAGATCTGTGTAAGGTAAACTTTAAGAAAGATGCAGTCTCTTGTAAATATTTTATTTTATATATCCTATGAGGTCAAACTCTGATCCTCTCCATATAAAACATAATGTCATCCACAAAACGATAATAACTTGTTACAGGTTTAAAAAATATGTCACTAGCATGTGCTAAGGTTTCCTCCCAGTGTGCCATCACCATGTTGGCATAAGTGTTTGCACACGGGGTACCCATAGCTACCCAGGCCTGTTGGTGGTATACGATTCCATCATGTATAAAAACATTGTTTAATAAAACTAGTTCCATCAGCATGCATAAGGTATTGACAAAATTTCTGACAAAATTGCTATGTAGGTTCAAAAAATCTCTCATATATTCAATCCCAACATTGTTCATATGCACGTAAACAGAGAACTTGCATCTAGAGCAACTAAAAATACTGTTTGCTCAAGTGGGCTACCTTCTAAGTCCCTATACAATGATGTCAAAAAGCTTTCAGTGTCCAGTAATATTGTCTGCACATTTAATAATAATGGGTGTAAAATTTTTTCCAAATAAATTTATATTGGGTCAAGTGAGCCAACCATTACCTGACACTATCGGTCTGTATGGAGGATCAGTGGTAGATCTGTGTACTTTGGGGTATCCTTTAAAGACAGGTATAACTGGTGTCTCAATGGAAAAATAATCAAATAAATGATATGTAGTGAGAAGTAGGTAACAGGTTGAGGAGACCCTGGAAAGGTGGAGATATGCTCTAGAGAGAAGAGGAATGAAGGTCAGGAGGACTAAGACAGAATATATGTGTGTGAATGAAAGGGAGGATAGAGGAATGGTGAGGATGCAGGGAGTAGAGTTGGCGAAGGTGGATGAGTTTAAATACTTGATATCAACAGTTCAGAGTAATAGCGAGTGTGGAAGAGAGGTGAAGAAGAGAGTACAGGCAGGGTGGGGTGGGTGGAGAAGAGTGTCAGGAGTGATTTGTGACAGACAAGTACCAGTAAGAGTGAAAGGGAAGGTCTACAAAAGGGTAGTGAGAATAGCTATGCTATATGGGTTGGAGACAGTGGCACTGACAAAAAGGCAGGAGTCAGGGCTGGATGTGGCAGAGTTAAAGATGTTAACATTTGCACTGAGTGTGACGAGGGTAGACAGGATTAGGAATAAGTATATTAGAGGGTCAGCTCAGGTTGGACAGTTTGGAGACAAAGCCAAAGAGGCGAGACTGCACTGGTTTGGACATGTGCTGAGGAGGGATGCTGGGTATATTGGGAAAAGGATGCTAAGGATGAAGCTGCCAGGTAAGAGGAAAAGAGGAAGGCCTAAGATAAGGTTTATGGATGTGGTTATAGAGGACATGCAGGTGGTTGGTGTGACACAAGATGCAGAGGACACGAAGAAATGGAAACAGGTGATCCGCTGTGGCGACCCCTAACCGGGAAAAACTGAAAGAAGAAGAAGAACAATGTACCTGCATGCTAAACAATCTGACAGTTCATTACGTACCTCACATATAATACTCTTTACTTCTGCTGATGTAGTTTTATAATATGTATCCGTGGTAAAAAAAAAAAAGTGTGCCAATAATGCAGCAAAGACCATCAGTCAATAAATTAATGTAGTCTTTAATGTATACTTTGCCTCTGTGCCTGCTGGTCATCAAGCCTTTAAGAGGCCATCATCCAGATACCCATGAATGTACTTTCTGTTGGCATCCTGGCAATCAGAGGATTTTTCAAATATGTACCCAATCCGCACCCCACAAGTGGTAGCATGAGCACTTGCATCACTTCAAAGGCTGCCTGTTCAATATTATGTGCATATGTGTTCCTTCACATACGCCAGCAGGGGCTACCATCACCGGCTTTGTCAACCGTACCAACATCTTTCCAACCCCACCTCTGTTCTCCAGCATGGCCCTGTCACTGGCAGAGTAGGATCTCTATACAGGGGTATTAGCAGGAGTGTGCCTCTTAAAAATGCTTTACAAAGTTTAGAAGAGGCCACAGAAGAATTCTCAAATCCAGTATGAAAATTAGAGATTGCTGCTACCTGAACTTTAATTGTAGAGGAGCTAGCTCCCTTGTTAAAAATTTTTGCCAAAAAAAGTATACTATGTACAGAAGCAGACAAAGGTTCAATGCGTTTTTATAGTGCCCAGCAAACAAATAATTTCCATTTACTTGTGTAAAGTTTTCTTGTAAAAGGCTTATGGGAAGCTAAAAGAATATTATGAATCAGGGAAGAGAGCATTGGTTATCTGGCTATTAAAGGAACTGGAAAAAAACACGCTGTCAACTTGAGGTTTGAGATACCTGGATGAATTATACTTGTCGGGTGAGACAGGAGGCCTGGATTCGGATCCAGAATCCAAGGTTGTTAAAGCAGATGAGGCCATAAGAAGGGGAACCAAACCTGTCGAGGCCAGTAAGGTGCAAAGATGACTCTGCTCTTCAACCTGGCAGCTTTCTTCAGGAATTTTGGAATTAGGGAAATTGGTGGGTAAGCATAAAGTAGACCGGGGCCAATCATCGAGAAGAGCATCTCTCGGTGAATCCTCAGGAGGGGGGGTTAGAGGAAAGTAGCTGCTGTATTTGTTGTTTAGGGGAGAAGCAAAAAGATTGCAGCAAGGCTGGCATCATTCACTGAAAATCATTTTTGTCACTTTCATGTTGACAGACCACTCATGAGGTAGAAGAACGGACCTGCTCAATTTGTCTACTATCACACTGGACTTCCCCGGAATGTGCATTGCTATGAAAAGCAGTTGGATGACATCGACCATTGCCACAACCTGCTTCTCAACACAATGAGTAAGATCTGGTTCCTCCTTGTTTGTTGATGTACCAAACGACTGACATTCTGTCTATTTGAATCGCAACTGTCTCTAAAGGGAGAGTATCCTGGAAGACCTGCAATCCTAACAGCACTGCTCTCATGTCTAGGGCATTGATATGCAAGCTAACCTGCTCAGGGGACCAAGTGCCTTGGAATGTTTTCTGCAAGAAGAACCCCCACCCCACCCAACCTACGAAACGTTTGTAGTCATGGTGGCCTTGGGTTGAGGGAAAATTAAAAGATAGCTTTGCAGAACCTGATCTGACTGAATCCACCACCAGGGGTATTTTCTTGCATGCTCGAGTAATTCTTACTTGTGCTGACATGTGCTAGTAAAGAACTGACCACTGTGTTGCTATCATCCACTGAAGAATTCTCATATGAAATCTTGCTAAAGGAACTAAGATTATGGCAGCTGACACTGACCCCCAAGGCTTGAAGGATCAACCTGTCTGAAATTTTGGTAATGCAAATTATTTTCCTGACCTGGGTATACCCTTGAGAGAGGAAGAGAAGCTGTCACCGATACGCTGAAGACTGCTCTTATGATTTCCAAGGTTTGTGTTGGTTGTAGCTGAGACTTTTCATAATTTATTGTTATCCCTAGATGAGAGCAAATCTGAAGAACCTGATCTCTTGCTTTTGTTAGTACATGCCTGGTGGTAATGAGTCAGTCATCTAGGTATGGAAACACCCAGAATCCCAGCAGTCTCAAGTGAGCTGATACGATAGCAATGCATTTGGTGAACACCCAGGGGCCTGTAGTGACACCAAATGGCAGTGCTCTAAACTGGTAATGACTGGCTCCCAGTTGGAAGTGTAGGTACCTCCTGGAGCATCTATTCATTTGATGTGATGGCAGGCATCCTGAAGATCTACTGAGCACATCCAATTGCCCTTTTGTAGCAGAGGCAAAAAGGATGAATCATGACCATCTGAAACTCTGTATACTGATAAAACTGATATATGACTTGCTGAGATCCAAAATGGGTCTCAAGTCCCCTGTCTTTTTTTGCAATAAGAAGAATCTTGAGTAAGTTCTGGATCCTCTCTGGTCTAGGGGAACTTCTTGGATAACTATTTTTCTAGCAGCTTTTTTATTTCTAGAAATGTTGCTTCCCTCTGACTGTATGGAACATTGGGGATTTTCTACAGAACTGTGGGTGCAGCTAGGGAAAGTGGTGTTGTATAACATCTAGAAATAATCCTCTGCACACACTAATCTTTTGTGATACATAGCCAGGCTCTTGGGTGCAGGGATAAGCGACCCCCAACTGCCTCCAGAGTAGGAGAATTGGGCCTCCATTCAAGAGCACTGATAGAGCCTATCCAAGACAGAATGTCTAGATCCCTGGTTCTGAGGACTACTACTGTTGCAAGAATGGCATCTTCCATTCGAGGTCCCCCTTCTGCCCCTGAGGGAACTATCTCCATGTGAAACTTGGAAAGGATCCTGGAATTTCTTAAACCACTTCTGCCACCTCACTGGTTCCTAGAAAAGTGCCTTTGAGGGGTAGAAAACTGTATACCCATGCCAGGCAGGGTCTTTCTCTTTTGTTCACACCTAGAGAGAGTGCATTTAACTTTGGAGCCAAATAAAGAAGATCCATCAAAGGGCGCATTGACGAAAGAAGACTTAAATGGCTCCACAAAATCACATAAACACATCCAGACATTTCTTGTGATGACTATACCTGAACCCGCCACCCTTGAGGAACCTTCTGCAGCACCGAAGATCAGCCTCATGGATGCGTTTGAGAAAGAATGGAGGGTGGCCAGCTGCCAGGAGATCCTATTGCCATCCTTGGAGGACAAGGACCCAGCAAGAGATATGGTAAGCCCTTTGATTAAATCCCTTTGCAGTCTCGTAAAATGTGCCAAGTAATTCAGCGACCTAAGAGCAATGGTCACTGAAATATAAACATGCTCCCCAAATCTGCCCTATTTGGGGGATGAACAGAAGAACTCTGCTCAGCTAGCTCTTTTCTTGTAGCTGCAGCCACAATCATAGCATCAACATGTATTCCCCTGCTCTAGTGCATATGATCTTTAGAGAGGGCAAAAATCTTATCTGGAGACTCTGGTATCGGCTTAACAGTGTCCATTTCCTTACATGCTTGCCAAGAGACCAAGGCAATGAGCTCATCAGGGGGGGGGGGGGGGGGTAAACCAAGAAGTAAATGGGGTAGAGCTTGGTGATTACTCTACTGTGTATATGCATACCTACATAACTAAACTTACCTAGGAAGTTAGATTGGCTTCACAGACAATTCGTTATTGATATCTGCTTCACTGTATTTGGCATTTATTAGTAAGCAGAAACATACAGTTGCTGTTTATTTTGTACACAAAGAGCAGAAACACAGCATCTGTTACAAATTCTAGCCAATATCTTACCCAACTACAGTTCTAATTGGTATTGGTTAGCAGAAACATACCTACTTTCAGTAAGGAGAAACATACAGTTTGTTTATTTGGTATCTGGTATTTGAAAAGCAGAAACAGTATTTGTTACCTAACTACAGTTTTCATTGTATTAGTTAGCAGAAACATATTTGTTATTAGTAAGGAGAAACATACAGTTTGTTTATTTGGTATCTGAAAAGCAGAAAAAGTGTTAGTTGCAAACTCTAATCTGCATCTCATCTAACTGCAGTTCTAACTGGTTTTGTAAGCAGAAACACACTTAGTATTTGTAAGCAGAAACATATAGTTGTTTATTTGGTATTTGAAAAGCAGAAACACAGCATTTGTTACACATTCTAACCAGTGTCTTACCTAACTATGGTGCTACTTTAACCTATTAGACTTAGTACATTGTTAAATTTGTCTAATGATCTGCCTAGACACTGTTTCCTACTCTGTGATTTTTTACTCTTCCTCAGGCATTTATATATGTACCTACTTATTGTACCATTTATTGTACCAATTGTCTGTCTTCTGATAATCCTTCCATCACTCTCTGACTAATATCCTCTACTCTCCTAATTGTCTCCATTTCTCGTAGAACTGTACTATTCACTTTCTGCTCACACTTTGTGTGAATATTGGGTAGAGATGGGTGAAGGCTGCCAGCCTAGCCAAATAAAATTTGATACATAATTCTAATCATTTGTAAATATAAATGTAAACTACAGGCTTGTTGTTTTAATGTAAAGAAATGTTGCTACAAAAATGTGGCAACAGTGCTCTCTACTGACCCAGTAAAAGCATGTGGTGACCCTTTCAAGGGAACAGTGGTGCTGAATAGTCTAGATGAAGAAATTCTTTCTATTGTTTTAACCAAGAGTTAAATTGCTAGACTAAACATGCAAATCTATTTTTAATGCTCTGTTCCTGACCAGCTGCAAGATAACAAAATGGAGATGTTAAGATTGTAAATGTAGTTAATGTGTCAGCATGGGAACTCCAGGAAGTGTAAAAAGATGATGTAATGTTTTATCAGAACTGCAATAGCAATTTAAACAGTGAGAACCAGAGATTATTAAGCATTTTGATCTTGAACATCTAACTCAGCACTGGCTGTTGTCTTAAGTAAGTTATCTTAGAGAAGTGCGCTTTCTTGTAGAAATAGCTAGGACTATAAAGATTAGACTAAGCGTTTTTCTGTTATGTCAGAACTGTACTACTGAATTATTTTACGTTTCTGTGTGATCTCTGAATTCTTGAATAGCACTGTGGTGTAGTAGTGTTGTCTTGTATTTTTAGTATTTATTATTAAATATTTTTAAACCCTTTTCAACTGTGGCTAGTTTATGTAGAGATAAATTACACTCTACAGTACTTTGCATGCTTATAATTGATCCTGTAATAAGCCCTTCCAATAAGCCTTAAGTCTGCTTAGTTATACTACTATTGAATAATAATATCGCACAGTAATAATTGAACACTCTTTTAAGGGCCTTTGGGTAGCTGATAATTATTAGCTGGTGGTGGCAGGAATTACTACCGTATAGTCTGGGTATAGGGGCACAGCTGGAGAATCTGTGTCAGCCTTTCCCAGGAGTGTCTGTGAAGTTGTATAAATACTTATCTGTAAGTGTGTGTGTGTCAGTTACTTGGACAGGGACACGAAGCACTGGTTGGACAGAGAGGGTACTGGAGGTCAGCTTGCCAGCTAGGATGAGATCTGGACCCTATAGCTGTGCCAGTGGGGAGTCTTATTGGGGACCTGGAAAGCGGGGGAGCAACCAACCCAAGACTGACTGTGATCTCTGTGTGCTCTTAAGGGAAATTGCACTTTACTGTGTGCATTTGTTATCCTTTCTCCTATATGAGACGTCCTCAATGGTGTTAGTAGTGAGGATTGAGGCTCCTTTATTGCTGGGCTAGGGCATGGGCATCATACAGTCTATTTTTTCTCTTTGCAGTTTGCTTGGGCCATCCACAAGCCTCAGGATCATGCCGCACCACCACCACCTTCGGTTCTTAAGAAAATTTTCAGCAAAAGCTCAAATCAGCCCTGAGAAATCTCAAATTTTAAACACAAGCCTTCCAGTAGAATTAATTATTAGGTGAATGTCACTGAATTGTTTTTAACAATTTTCTCTTACTTTGTGACCATCACTGTGAGGTGAGCACAGCTGTATTGAACTCCATTCAGCTTCCAACTTGGACAGCTTTAATGAAGTCAGCCACTAGGTAGGAACATACTCTACTAATTGTACAAGTTCCTTATTCCCTCTGTATAAAAACAGGTGAGCTCCAGAGTCTAAGGTTAAAACTATTCCAAAACAAACCTTTAGTTCAGTCCCAGTTCCCTTAGCTCTACTCATCCTTAAAGAGCTTGCTAGCAACATTTGGTTTCTGTAAGCTGAAAAGCTCTAACATAGTGTATTGTCTTACTTAAATTTCCTAGCTTCTGATTGTTTTTTTCTTTTCTATTTGGAATCCCTCCTGCTGGGGTTGCTCTGCCCATTCCATTCGCCCTTTGGGCGGACTCCACTCCCCATACCCTGCCCCCATATCCCACCCGCCCCCAGTGCTTCTACTCTTGAACACTAGGCTTACACCCCCTCATTCTATCCATTCAATTAGACGCACTTCCTGATATCCTGTTTCCTCTCCTAGACCTATACCATGCTCGTGCTTCACCTATCACTTATTACTACACTCATATTACTATCTCACCTCACTACTTATCACCACAACACATTCCAGAACCCACTTTTCATCACACTACAAACCCACCTTACCATACTACTCCATGTATATATCTCACCATCAGTCCTACACTTGAAAATATTATTACTAGTCTCCAATATTTTGCATTTAAATTAATACCAACTAAAGATAGTCACTATAATCCTCAGTTATTCAACAATGAACTTATCAAATGATTGAAACTACTTACCAACATTGCCTCTAGGCTACTGCTTAGTGGTGACATCCACCCAAACTCTGGATCACTCTCATATAATACCAACCCATATAATCACTCTAGTCTCAACACCCTCACACATCCAATCCTAAACAGAAAAAAACATACCTACTGCTAATGAACATTAATATTTGAAGTACAGCCAACAAATTGGACATCCTCCATGCCACCCTAGCTACATACTCCCCAGACATGGTCATAATCATTGAAACATGATTAAAACCAAGTACAAAAGATAATAAAATACTACCCCCAAGTTACTCCATACTACGGGTGGATAGACAACAAAAGAGGAGGTGGAGTTGATGTCCGCTTTAAAGACCATCTCACTTTAACCTTCCTTAAATGCAAAACCCCACAACTGGACAGTGCAGAAATCATCTATACCACACTAACCATAAATTTAAGAAAAACACAATATAATTTGCTGTTATATCCCACCTGGAAATAATGTCCCAGTTATAGAATGTCTATTGCACAGGGCAAGTAATACCCTTAGTCCGGAGACATTCATATTGGGTGATTTTAATTTACACTGGTTTGCATGTGATACAGATCACCCCATCACATAAACTTACATGGTTTTACACAAACTATTCAAGAACCTACCCGAACAGATAAAGCTAGTAAAAAACAATCCACCTTGGATTGGATATTATTAAATAACTCCTCTCACTCATTCCAATCAGGTTGCCTTCCTGATGGTCTGAACGACCACCTACCCACATTTCTTATACAACACATACTCCCACCAAAACCTACTATGTTTAAACAACTCAGAAAAAAAAATCATAACTTTAATCTTGACAACTTCCTAACTGACCTACAAAGGTGCAATTGGACTCCAAACACCTTGACCTAGATGATGCAGTGAACCACTTTAATAAATCTTTCTTAGCTATATTAAATGCATATGCCCCTGTTAGAACCATTAGAGTAAAATCAAACTATGCCCCCTGGTTAAGCACAGACACTAGGGCCCTTCTGAAAACTAGAGATAAAGCCTGGGAACTACGGCGTAAGACTAACACAGTAGTTTCTAAACAACAATATCAAGAACTTAGAAATATGGCAAAAAAAAAAAAAAAATTGGATTAAATAAATTTCTATCATAACATTCAAAACACATATCAAAAAAGCCCTCAAAAATTCTGGCCAGCTATAAACTCAATCCTTTACCCAGGAAAATCTACTATGCCAACACCAAACATCCACAACAATTCCAATAGCATAGCTATCATTTTTAACAAACATTTTACTAAATCTATAACTGCCCTTTCCAAACAGCAAACTCCTACTCCTGATACCAAACCAGCCAAGTCTACAACTAGCAATGCCTCATTCTCTTTCTCCCCAGTTCCAACAGCCACTATAAAAAGACTACTACAGAAACTAAAACCTACTACACTTGCCATAGATAACTTACCCAGTGAATACCTCAAAATTGCAGCTGAATCTATAGCCTTCCCAGTATCAATCCTTAGAAATAGATCCATTTTCGAAAACAAGGTAATTCAACTGTGGAAAATTTCCCATGTAATCCCACTTCATAAAGGGGGACCTTCCACAAAACTGACAAACTATCGGCCAATTGCTATTCTTTCACCTCTGTCTAAGCTGCTCAAAAGGTGTATTCAGCTCCACGTCATGAAATTCTTACTAACAAATAACCTTCTCACAAACAGTCAGCATGGGTTTCGCCCATCACATAGTACCACTACAGTTCTCTTATCCTTCACAAATACCGTAAACCATCACAGGAACAACACTGTTGTATCTGTCATCTTGCTAGACCTATCAAAAGCTTTTGATATGGTGTCTCATTCCAAATTAATAGATGTACTAACTGAACTATCCTTCTCACCATCTGCCACAGCATGGTTTCATAACTATTTATCTGGCCGTCAACAATCTGTTCTATGGCAGGGTGATCTATCTCCATGCCTTCTTTTATCCACTGGTGTCCCCCAAGGATCTATCTTGTGCCCACCTCCTTTTCTCCCTCTTTACTAATAAGCTACACAAAGCTACTCCACATAGTTGTATAATACAGTATGCAGATGATTCAACACTTATCTGTGCTGCCACTTCTCTATCAACTCTTCATTCTCAAACAGATGAATCTTTCACTTCTGTTGAAACATGGTTAGCTAATGCCCATCTAATCCTGAACCCAAACAAAACTAAATGATTACTCTTCCAACCTAACAAGACATCCATCTCATGCCCAACATTTAACATAATAGCCAAAGACAATACTGTGATCTCCCCGACAACCCACACAAAGCTTCTTGGAGTGGAAATAGACAATACCCTAAAATTTGACTTGCATGTCTCCCTAACTATAAGTAAAGTCCATAAAAATCTTGGAAGTCTACATAGGCACAAAAGGTTCCAGACCACAATGGCCAAAAGTACATTAGCACAAACTCATCTGCTCTCCACTCTAATATATGCCTCTCCAATTTTAACTAATCTAAGGAAAACTGACTCATCTAAACTAGAAGCATGTTATAATAAAACTGCTAAGTCTGCATTTGACTGCCCATATAGAACACATCATTGTACAGCTTTAAAGATACTAGACTCGCTTGAGCTTCCCAACATTATTCTTTACAGCCAACTCTCTCTAACTCACAAAATTGTAACACAACCAACTAGAACACCTGCACTACAAAATCTCATCCTTCCTTACAGTTCCTGCAAACCACTTCACTCTAACAACAAAAACTTACTCATCGTCTCCAAGGCCAACAACACTGCAGGAGAATCTTTATTTTCCAACTATACATTTCATATATGGAACTCCCTTCCTAACTCCATTCTCTCAATCTCATCCACTAACCACTTTAAGCCATCACTTAAAGCTTATCTAAAAAATAAGTGGCTATGTTCCTGTACTAACCCCTCATGAGTCTGATATATCACAGTACACCCAAAATATATCCAACTTCTCCCCCCGGTGTTTAATCCTTTGTTCCTACTGACCTGCCTTAACCTTATATCTTGACACAAGTCATACCTACAAATAGTACTAGCTATGTTCAAAGCCTAGGTTTTGTTGTCAAGATGTAACAAATTTGTATGTTCTTATGTATACTACATTTTGTTTACTTTATACTTTATTGATTATTGTAATGTGTGCATGAAAATTTATGGTTACTCATGGAGCTTTTCTCTCTTGGCCTCTGCTGAAAAAAGACCTGTGTCCAGTCGGACTTTCCCGGTAAACAAATGTTAAATAAAAACAATGACTCCACTGATTCCTCTTGGGAAGGAGTATCAGAAGACCAACCACCTTTCTGTTTCAACATCTCTAGGATTTCTCCAAAGGAGATATCATCAACTGCTGATCTGGGAGACCCCTCCCCCATCAAAATCAGTGTCCTCTGTGAGAGATACCCTGGGGGGGGATCTAAGTGCCTCCTCCTACAGATTCTCTTCTGAGGGACTTCCTCAGTGGGGTGGTCTGGGGAAGTATCAGAAGAAATAACAATGCCCTGATGGACCTGATGGAGGCTAAATCAGGCTGGTTGTCCCAGTGGATGGGATGGTTGAGGCTCAGAACACAGTACATTATGAGGCAGGGTTGTCTGATCTGATGGGAGCATGGATGTCTATTCAATAATCATAGAGAAAGCCCTCTCCACATCCTCAAAAGCAGAACGCCTAGGTGAAACAGAAGTTGATGGTTCTGAAATTGAAATCTCTCGGATCACTGGCTCTTGTAACCCCACCAGAGCACCAACGAGGAGGGAGTCATGCCAGAGCTATCTAGCACTGAGGATCTGAGGGGAAAAGATTGCTCCAAAAGCTTCAGAGTCGACTCCAAACCCACAGATCTGGTGTTGACTCTTCAACTCCGAGAGACTTCTGGCTCCAAAACACTCGATGCCAGTCGGCTCAGGGAAACCATTGGAGTCTAAGAACAATTATTACTCAGTCTCAAAGGAGACACCCCACAGAGATCTTGATTGCAGAAAGAGATACCAAAAGGGGAACTGGACAGTCATCAGCTCTCAGGCCCGGACAGGGTTGGAGCTGGGAGAGTCTCATCTGTATCTGTGATCTGAGGAACTTCCTAATCATCCTGTCCACATCTGCTTCTGAAAGTCTTCTGGAGGATCACAGAGAGAATGTAGTGGAAGGAGGCCTAGAGTGTGTCTTCAAGGTGCCTTTTCTAGGAATGGGAATGGAAACCTGGATGAAACAGGATCTGACGGAAGTGGAGGGGTCTAAACCTTGAACTTCAAGCTGTCAGATCCAACACCGATGGAGCTGACTCTTTATGAATCTTGGTAGGGGGCTCCACTGAGGGAGCTGAAGTCAAGGGACAAACAGGAGACCATTTATGGGACTTCTTGCCTTTAATTTGAGAGTCCGCTTCAGATTTTTCTGACTTTTTTGAAGTGGTTTGAGCCCCAGCCCCCAATGAGGAAGATCTAGAGGGTAACCGACCCTGCAGAATTAACTTGTTTTTGTGGTCAACCAAGGTGCTAGAATTAAATCCTGAACAAATGTCACAAACAGAATCGAGGTGTGCCAGACCCAAACAATACACATTCTCTATGGGCATTAGAATTAGTGATCTTATGCCCACAGAAAATATACTTTTGAAATCCAGAAGATTTTTCCAATATCTTAAGCCTTAAACTAACAAGTAAGCACAACAAGAGGAGGGCCTATGTAAAAAGGCTGAAAAACTGTATAATTACACTACAAGGAAAAACAAATTGTCTATACCAACAACCATTTTTTAACACAGAATGGAGATAAAGGAAAAACATAATATAAAATAGATACTGCCAGCAATGGCAGACAAAGTAATCAAAAGAGTACAAAGGAATACCAGGTATGATAATCAAAGTACAAAGAGGAAGGGATGCTGAGAACAGTAATTTATGGGATGAAGGAAGGAAAAAAGTTAAATTATCAAAAATAAGTGACTCAACACCAATAAGAAGGAAAATTCTGAATACAGCTCAAAAATCATCCAAGAACTAGGAATCCACATCTGAAACCCAAAAGCTGCAAATGAGGTCTGGGGTAAGTTAGGTTGGCAAGGCATAATGGTAAAAGGAAGAGCCCTAGAGTTCTAGGATCTGATGATCTAGTAGAAGTGGCCGAATTGGATCATAATCTCAGATTTGAACCCATCAGTTGAGAAATGAATGAAAATGACAACATCAGATCAACTGTTACTATGAACTAAATCATTACCCTCTTGTGGTGTGCCCGAGAAATGCATATGTGAGGATTTAAACATTAAAATAAACCAATACATATCTGCAAAAAAGTACAGTTTTGTACCTACCATAAATGTAGATGTTCGAGGATCCACATTGCTGCAGTCCTAACTATTAGGTGGTTAGAGCCTCCCCTTCTGTTTCCAAGGCTTCTTTGAGAGGCAGGCCAGGTTTAACTTCAGTGGGGGTTTCTCCTAGCTCTTCAGGATCTTTGCCTAAGAAACATATGCTTAAAATGGCAGAGGATTTGATTACTATGATTAGAGGTTCTATGCCCCCTCCTGATAAGAGGCCTAGGGTGGAACCTGAGTTTGAGAGTTTTGAGCAGTGTTCGGAGGCTTCTGAGTCTTCGGCTGAAGACTTGCAGGAATATCCTCCTTATTCTGATTCTGATGTGGATGATTCTACTCCTTCAGCTTCTCCTCCTGAGGATTTTTCATTTTCAGAGACTCTGCATTCCATGAGGGAGCATTTTAAATGGGAAGGTCAAGATTTCTCTGATTCCAGGAAGAGGCTTAGGGAATTCTTGTTTTACCCCAGCATAGGCCTTTAGCTATTCCTCCTGTTCTGAATGTGGTGGAAGATGTTTTGCAGAGGCTTCCCTGAACCCTGATTCTTTGCCTCCTGCCCCAGTTAAACCGGATAGGTACTATAGGGTGCCTGAAGCTCATAAGTATCTTTTAAGAGTCCCAGGGCAGACCCGGAAACTGTCTCTCAGGGGCCTAAAGGTGTTAAGGCTTCTGTTGTTAAAAATCCTGTTCCTCCTGATAAAGAGGCAAGGGCTTTGGATAGATGGGGAAAGAAAGTGTATACTTCTTCCACTTTAGCCATGAGGGCGTTGAATTGCCAGTTTCACATGTTAAAATATCAAAATTATCTCCTTTCACAATTGAAGTCTAAGGTGGATGCTCTGGCGGAAGGTATTGAGTGTAAAGAGTTGCAGGATTTAGTTCATGTGTCTGAACAGGTGGGTAAGCATTCCTTGCAATGTGGTTTTGATGCTGTGCAGGCCTCCTCGAGGGTGGCTGCCACTGGTTCTGTTCTTCGAGGCACGCCTGGTTGAGGGATCAGAATTTAGCTGAGCATGTTAAGACACGGATTTTGGATGCTCCTTTACAGTCTGACGTATTGTTTGGTTCGCCTGTGGAAGCAGTTTTAAAGAAAATGGAGGACAAGGCTAAGTCTATGCAAACTGTTAAAGATTTTTTGCAGGTGCAGCCTCCAAAGTTTAGTAGAAATTGGCCTACTAAGGGATGGACATATCCTGCTTATGATTCCCAATCTAGGGGTAGGTCTAGGCATGGTAGGGGCAGAGCTCAAGGTTCTTTTAGGCCTAGAACAGGGAGTTCTCCTGCTCAAACTTCTGGTGAGGGCAGGGGTCAGTCCTTTCGTAAACAGACCCAATGACCTGCCTTTTCAGCTGCCAGTACGTTCTCGTCTGGCAGCACCTTTGGGAGGAAGGTTGGCTCTTTTCAAAGAAAATTGGGATTTAATTACCCAAGACAGATGGGTTTTTTTCCACTCGTGGGGATCCATGATTTGTCTGCTTAACACATCTGCTAAGGAGTTCTGTGCTCCCGGCAGAAACCTTGCCTGAAGAGTTAGTTGCAAGCTGAGCGCAGTCTCCCATAAAATCATTGCTTGCCTGCACAACGGGTAAGAATGTGTTCCCCCTTGTTTGTTGATGTACCACATGACAGTTGTGTTGTCTGTTAGAATCAACACCTGCCCTGGAAGAAGTGACTCCTTGAAAGCCATTAATGCAAACTGGACTGCTAACATCTCCTTCATGTTGATATGTAGATGCTGTAGTCTGGCAGGCCACTTGTCTTGTATCCACCCTCCATTTAGATGAGCTCCCCAAGCAATGTCTGAGGCATCTGTCATTAGAATCTGACTCGCCTCTGGCCGGGTCACAGAGAGTCCCTTGTTTAGGTGACATTCCTGAGCCCACCACAAAAATTCCTGTTGAATGCAAGGTATTATTTGAATGACAGTGTCCAAATCCTGGCAGTGCTGTGTCCATACATTTTTGAGATACCATTGCAGCTTCCTCATATGCAGTTTGGCATTGGGAAGCACCAGAATACAAGATGCCATGAACCCTAAGGCTTGAAGGACTGTCCTTGCAGTCAGCCCGGACTGAAGAGATAGTTGATGGAAGTAAATGGAAAGATTCTTTTGTTTGTCCGGGGTTAAAAGGCCATCTGGGCTGCTGTATTCAGTCTCACACCCAGAAAGCACATGTCTTGAGAGGGTACTAGACTGGACTTTATTTCATTCACAGAATACCCTAGGCATCTTAGCACTGCTATCACATATTCCAAATGCTGTAAAAGGTCTTCCTTTTCTTGAGCCAGAATCAGGCAGTCGCCCAAGTAAGGATAGATTTGAATTCCTTTTAGCCTGAAGTAAGCTATCACTGGAGCCAGAACCTTTGTGAATACTCTGGGCGCAGTAGATAAGCCAAAGGGCAATGCAGAGAACTGATAATGGAAATTTCCAGCTCGAAAACGCAGATACTTCCTGCAACTTAGTCTGATAGGCACATGAAGGTAAGCCTCCTTGAGATCTAAAGTTACCATCCAGTGATCTTTGCCCAGCAGAGGTAAAAGCTGTTGTAACGTCAACATTTTGAACTTGGGAATGTCCAGATAAGTGTTGAGGATAGATAAATCCAAAATTGGTCTCCATGTGTTCCCCTTCTTTGGTACTAGGAACAGGCGAGAATAAAATCCTAGGCCCCTTTCTGGCACAGGAACTGGCTGAATGGCCCCTATTTGGAGTAACAGAGAAATTTGCTTGTGAGCCTCTTTTCTTTGTAGAGGAGGAATGTCTGGCATGCCTTTGAAAGGAGGCAAGGTATGGAAATAAAACCTGTAACCGTGGTGAATGATATCCAAAACCCATCTGTCTTGGGTAATTAAATCCCAATTTTCTTTGAAAAGAGCCAACCTTCCTCCCAAAGGTGCTGCCAGACGAGAACGTACTGGCAGCTGAAAAGGCAGGTCATTGGGTCTGTTTACGAAAGGACTGACCCCTGCCCTCACCAGAAGTTTGAGCAGGAGAACTCCCTGTTCTAGGCCTAAAAGAACCTTGAGCTCTGCCCCTACCACGCCTAGACCTACCCCTAGATTGGGAATCATAAGCAGGATATGTCCATCCCTTAGTAGGCCAATTTCTACTAAACTTCGGAGGCTGCACCTGCAAAAAATCTTTAACAGTTTGCATAGACTTAGCCTTGTCCTCCATTTTCTTTAAAACTGCTTCCACAGGCGAACCAAACAATACGTCAGACTGTAAAGGAGCATCCAAAATCCGTGTCTTAACATGCTCAGCTAAATTCTGATCCCTCAACCAGGCGTGCCTACGAAGAACAGAACCAGTGGCAGCCACCCTCGAGGAGGCCTGCACAGCATCAAAACCACATTGCAAGGAATGCTTACCCACCTGTTCAGACACATGAACTAAATCCTGCAACTCTTTACACTCAATACCTTCCGCCAGAGCATCCACCTTAGACTTCAATTGTGAAAGGAGATAATTTTGATATTTTAACATGTGAAACTGGCAATTCAACGCCTCATGGCTAAAGTGGAAGAAGTATACACTTTCTTTCCCCATCTATCCAAAGCCCTTGCCTCTTTATCAGGAGGAACAGGATTTTTAACAACAGAAGCCTTAACACCTTTAGGCCCCTGAGAGACAGTTTCGGGTCTGCCCTGGGACTCTTAAAAGATACTTATGAGCTTCAGGCACCCTATAGTACCTATCCGGTTTAACTGGGGCAGGAGGCAAAGAATCAGGGTTCAGGGATGCCTCTGCAAAAACATCTTCCACCACATTCAGAACAGGAGGAATAGCTAAAGGCCTATGCTGGGGTAAAACAAGAATTCCCTAAGCCTCTTCCTGGAATCAGAGAAATCTTGACCTTCCCATTTAAAATGCTCCCTCATGGAATGCAGAGTCTCTGAAAATGAAAAATCCTCAGGAGGAGAAGCTGAAGGAGTAGAATCATCCACATCAGAATCAGAATAAGGAGGATATTCCTGCAAGTCTTCAGCCGAAGACTCAGAAGCCTCCGAACACTGCTCAAAACTCTCAAACTCAGGTTCCACCCTAGGCCTCTTATCAGGAGGGGGCATAGAACCTCTAATCATAGTAATCAAATCCTCTGCCATTTTAAGCATATGTTTCTTAGGCAAAGATCCTGAAGAGCTAGGAGAAACCCCCACTGAAGTTAAACCTGGCCTGCCTCTCAAAGAAGCCTTGGAAACAGAAGGGGAGGCTCTAACCACCTAATAGTTAGGACTGCAGCAATGTGGAATGAAGAACATCTGCAGGGCTTGTGGTATTTTTCTTATATGCAGAATTACAGTACAAATCCTCATGGAGGCTGCTAACATCCTCAGTTTCTTAGTTGTTTATTAATCATTATCAGGACTATTCAGATGTTACTTCACATCACACATGAAGTATATCTGTTTTTAAGATTTTGTATTTGCAGTAAGAAAACCTATCCAAAGAAACCCAGTGGAACTGCCCTGCAATACAATTCAGAAGAAAACTTGAAACTCTAAATCCAAAAATTCAGTTTATTTTTCAATGAAAACAAAGCAGCTGAGAAGCCTTGTCACACTGTTTCATTTTGTTGGGGAAGAAACATTGAAGATATTAAACTGGATTACCTTTCTTGAAGAAGAATAAGTCAAATAATAGCAAACAGACATGTCAAAATATCTTGCCATTTATTCACCATGTGCTCTCTACAATGGCATAAGGTTATACCGGTCTTTTACGCCAAAGGTAGTAAATGAACTGCCCCATAATCATACTATTAATTTGCTTATTTTCTTTCCTAACCCACAAAACAAGAGGGAAAGACTTCCTGGATGTGCACACACAGTTAAGACTCTACTTGGACAGGGCAAAAACTTTCAGGAAAACTGACCAACTTTTTGCCTTCTTCCAAGAGGGTATATTGAGCAGTCCTGTTTCCAAACAGAACATCTCCAACTGGATTTCTAAGACTTTATTCCGTTAGTCTTTGCATGGAAAATCTCTATTCTCAACCATAAATGCTCATTCCTCCAGAGCAGTGTCCCCGCATCTACAGCCTTCTTCAAATGCACTGGCTCCAGATCTATTCTGGAAGTGGCCACCTGGTCATTAATTCACACCTTTACTAGACACTACAGAGTGGATGTCCTTTTCCAGTTTAGAATTTCTTTTGTAGATCTGTACGTTTAGGACTAGTAGACAGCTCTCCTGTCCGTAATCCATCCACCCCTAATCTCCTCAGCAGTCAGTACTGAAATACTATAACAGTGATCCATGGAAGGACATAGTACAGTTGTGTAAGAATTTACCATAACAGCAGATCACTGTTGCAGTATTGCATCCCTCCCCCATCTCCTCTTCACTGTCTTACTCTCTCTCTCTCTCTCTCTGGTTGTCCCTCTATGCCTTTATGGACAGAGGGAGGAACAGTTCCTTTCCTCTCGTCTTAGATGGACTACTACTTTATTTGTATTCATGCTGGTCCACGGTCTCCTGGCTCTAGATAGTCTGAGGATCTTACACTCGTACATCCACTTATGTACCCTTATGCCCACAGGCTGTGGTCATATGCCACAACCACCTTTGTCATCATCTGATTATCCTTTTATCCCAGATATATAACAAACTTAGAAATTCTTCTCCAGATTCATCAGCTTAACTAAGACAGTCTGCAAAAGACAGCATAACTTACAGCTCCCCTCTACATGTAGTCGTTCAAACTAGATTGAAAAAAATTAACAGCTAAGGGCTCTGAATTAACTGCAAATAAAAGTGGGTACAAAGGGCATTCCTATCTTGTACTCCCTTTCCAATGCAAGGATTCATGAAACCAAACTAGATATCCACAGCATTTGATGAGGTCCAGCCTGTTTCTCTTAGAAGACTACCCTTATTTCTTTTGCCACAGACAATTCTGGCTCAAATTTCTGAATCATTAGAAAGCTCGCCAGATTGACATTCTTTAGCTTGATTTCTTTGCTATTAATATAAGTATCTATGTAGTTTCTTTTGGACCTTATGTCATAAGAAAAAAACACATGGTGAATAAATAGCAAGATCTTTTGATGTGAGAGTCTATTTGCTGTTACTTAGCTTACCTACAAGGTTTCTTCACCTGCAAAATGAAGCAATGTGGCACAGGCTTCTCAACTGCTTTGTTTACATTGAAAAATACATACATGTACCATATGCATGATCTTCCAGGAAAAAAATGCTTCTTTGTAATTGAACAGGATGAATTTCATCGCAAAACCCTTAAATGTTAGATTGAACAGATTTTTGACCAAAATCTTACATTTCTGCCATAATTACTGACTTCATTACTCTTCATGCCCAGGAACTGAAACAGCAGATCTCTAGTTGTTAAGAGACACAAACAATTTGCTTGCCAAGTTTTTCAAGACAAATCACTTAAATGTAATGCCCCACTTCAGTTTTCCTATCTATAGGATCAGGGACTTTTTTTAAATCTAACTTTTGTTTTATTCAAGAAATTCCAACACAGTAAAATGCACTTACATGACGTCCACACAGCAGCAAGAAGAAGAAGAAGAAGAAAAAAAAAGGGATCAGCTTTCTGATTCAAAGAGCAGTTTTTCATGTCAGATAAGTATTTATTGTTACAAGTACACAAAAAGTGGAATATGATCTTAAAAGTTAAGTTCTGACAGAAAAAAAATACTACTCCAGTAGTCCAGTGCACTGTGAGGTGTGGTAACAAATCACAGACACCTCTCATCCAAAAAAAAAAAATAAAAAAATACACTACAAATATGACATTATATACTCTGGAAAAGATGAGGTTCCATTCTTACTTTTTGACTGATCTGTATGCAAAATAGTGACAGATTCCAGCTCTAGTCAGAATGAAATAGGAAGTTTTTTTCCTTAAACATTTTACTTGATTATAACTGCCTTTAGTTATTTACTGACTTACTGCCCAAGTGCTCTACATTCTGTGTCACTTTATATGTTGAAATCTAGGGTGGACTACTGATCCCTAGCTTGGTTCCAATGAAGTAATGAAGTAGAAAAAACATATTTTAGAATACACAACTCATTTTACATAAGAATGTAATTACAGCAAAATAACTGGTAAAGATAATTTGCACATGCCTTTTAATGCTATATACTCCGCTTTTTAAAATACATATTTTTATATGTGCATGCACACACACCACACACAAACACGTATGATGTAGCATGCATTACATTACATGGGCTCCTTTACTATTAATCTCACTTTATTAAGTAAGGATGGCATGGCCGGTTTACATAAAAAAAATCAAGCTTTTCAAAATATTCAAAACATCACTTGGATTAATAAAAATGTTCACTCCTAAAATAATTTTTAACTCTGGAGCAGTCCACTTACATCTTTACAGTGGATCATAAGACAACAAACATTTACCAAAATCTCACCGTTATAAACTGGTGTATAATATGTCCAACTTTAATAAATTGAAACTTGTATCAATTTTACAACAAATTAACTGCTCTTTCCTAAACATCTATACTTGATGATGCTAATTAGCAACTTAACAACATTGTTCTTAATACACCCAAAAAGCAAGCCACACTACATAAAAAAGAAGTGAAAACAATGCTGACTCCCTGGCTTACACTAACAACAAATAAGAACCAGAGACAAACTCTGGAAAACATGGCTAACAACTAAAGATAAACAAATTTATCAGAATTATAAGAGTCTTTGCAACTACAATAAATCACTCATAACAACTGATGGGACAGTTTTACACTACTTTGCAAGACATTCAATATCATAATCCTAAAAAAAATATCTGGAATGCTACTAATACGCTTTTGGAACCAGGTAAAAACATTCAACCCAACCCAAGCTCGTCAACATCAAATGAGCAAATAGCTTTTAACTTCAATACACATTTTATTCAATCTAGAGCATCCCTGATCAACAAGAACACTGACAAGTTTTGATTACGTACTAACAGGTCAATAGAGATAACACTTCCTTACATCTTTAAACCCATGTGTGCGTCTACTATTAAAATTATATCCTTAAATTAAAACATACTGCCCTAGCTGTTGATAATATATTAACTGAATATGTAAAGATTGTAGCCAATGCCCTAGCATATCCAATCACCAGCTTAGTAACTAGATCTCTGCAGGAAGCTTATGTAAATGTCGGAAGCAACCACACATTTCTCCTATTCATAAGGGTAGTCATTTAAAAGACCCAATGCCATATTACCTCCTTTATCTAAAACTCTTGAAAAAATGCATCCATCACCAACTCATTCAAGACAGTAACCTACTACTACTCTCACAGTACAAATTTAGTATTATCATTTCTTAATCCCATCAATTTTCATAGGGAATAAAAGCAACCTGATCTCAACTCTTTTCCATGACCTATCTAAATGTATTTCATCAGAAACTTCTACAAAAACTTACACAACTTGGACTCTCCAGTTCTTTAACTCCTTTGTTCACAAGCTACTGTCAAAACAGGGTTCAGTCAGTAAAATGGAATGGCTCATACATGCTCCTCATTCTTACCAGATTCAGTAATTGTTCCTCAAGGCTCTGTACTTGGCCTTCTGTAATTCAATATTTTTATTAATGGTCTCTCAAAAAAAAAATACTAAACAAGCTTCAACAATCCAATATGCTGATGGTGCCACTCTGATCTATAAAGCCTCAAATGTGACTGACCTACAAAAACAGGATTCAGAATCATATACATAGGAATAAAAAAAAGTTGTTTACACCTAAACACTACTCTGAAAATAAAAGTCTTTTCTCAGTTACATCAATGAACAAAACTAAACTGGAGTTAGTCACCAATGCTGAACTTCTGGGTATTATAGATGAGAACTTGAAATTTGACCATTTCCAATATGCTATTAAGAAACCACATCAAAATCATGATCTGCTGAACAGAATCAAACCTTTTCTTAATAACATCATTAGGAAAACAACTGCTTACCCTCTTCCCACATCTTTACGCAGCTCCAATTCTCATTAACTTACAAGCCTCACTGTTGTTTAAATTAGAGGCTAAAAGAACATACTGATACAGACAGATCAAAAACTCTGCAGCAAAGACAGGCTGAACAAAATACAGGACACAAATTATGAGTCGGAACAGGAGAGCCAACTGGCTAATGTTGACAAACAAAAGCTTCCTATGTGGAAATAACAGGAGCAAGACAGAAAAAGGGGCCAGGGAGATGATCTATGAGAGATGAAAGAAGTTTATCTATCCACACTGTGCAGGATGAGGACATAGAAACAGAAGGTCTAGGAAAAACAAAAGTGACTAATTCAATCGATGTATACTGATGGCCAGTGGAAGGGCTCTAAATATTAGACCACTACAGATCTCCTCTTAAACTGAGAAAAGGAACAGAAAACATTAATACCAGCTTCGCCATACACTAAGCAGAAGCAAAATAATTTTGATATGCATGTCAGACAATGCTTACAAAATGCATGGGCAAGCATGAGAGCATGGCACTAGTTGTTTTATGAGGCTGTGTGAGATAAGTATAGAACTTTGGAAATTATCTTCCTTACTGTGTAGCGCTAACTTCACAGTTTGCCAGCTTAGAAATCCATTTTTCTCTCTGCTGGATATGGACAGGCTGAATTTTTGTAGAAAATAATCCACTAAGCAAGATTGGTTTAATTATGCCAGTCTTAAAGTTCACTGATTTTTATAGGACAAACATTCTCAGCATGTTGAAAGGAACTAAAATTCCAGGCAATGGGGTACAAATTCTATGTTTTTTCATACTTCGAGGAGGAGGACTGTTTAAAAAGCTTATCCATCAGTTAAGGAATATAATGATGCTTTTTCTGAATTATAACACCAGAAGTGTCTACATCCTTTTTCTTTTTTTTTTTTGATATCTGTTTTCTTATAATGAAAGAAATTATTTTTTGTGCAGATTCTTTACTATCATCATCTTCTTTCAGCTGTTCCCAATAGGGGTCGCCACAGCAGATCACCTGTTTCCATTTCTTCCTATCCTCTGCATTGCTCTGTCACACCAACCACCTGCATGTCCTCTCTCACCACATCCATAAACCTTATCTTAGGCCTTCCTCTTTTCCTGTTACCTGGTAGCTTCATCCTTAGCATCTTTTTCCCAATATACTCAGCATCCCTCCTCAGCACATGTCCAAACAAACATAATTGTGCCTCTCTGGCTTTGTCTCCAAACCTTCTAACCTGGGCTGACCCTCTAATATACTTATTCCTAATCCTGTCCACCCTCGTCACACCCAGTGCAAATCTTAACATCTTTAATTCTGCCACATCCAGCTCAAACTCCTGCATTTTTGTCAATGCCACTGTCTCCAACCCATATAACATAGCTGGTCTCACTACACTCTTGTAGACCTTCCCTTTCACTCTTACAGGTACTCGTCTGTCACAAATCACTCCTAACACTCTTCTCCACCCACTCCATCCTGCCTGTACTCTCTTCTGCACCTCTCTTCCACACTCACCGTTACTCTGAACTATTGATCACCGTTACTCTGAACTATTGACCCCAAGTATTTAAACTCATCCACCTTCACCACCTCTACTCCTTGCATCCTCACCATTCCTCTATCCTCCCTCTCATTCACACACATATATTCTGTCTTAGTCCTGCTGACCTTCATTCTCTTCTCTCTAGAGCATATCTCCATCTCTCCAGGGTCTCCTCCACCTGTTCCCTACTCTCACTACAGATTACAATGTCATCTGCAAACATCATAGTCCACGGGGACTCCTGTCTGATCTAGTCTGTCAACCTGTCCATCACCATTGCAAATAAGAAAGGGCTCAGAGCTGATCCTTGATGTAACCCCACCTCCACCTTAAACGCATCCATCACTCCCACCGCAGACCTCACCGCTGTCACACTACCCTCGTACATATCCTGTACCACTCTTACATACTTTTCTGACACTCCTGACTTCCTCATACAATACCACAACTCCTCTCTAGGCACTCTGTCATATGCTTTCTCTAAGTCTACAAAAACACAATGCAACTCCTTCTGACATTCTCTGAATTCCGAGATTCTTGACTATAACAACATGAAAACTAAATAAGCATGGGAAAATCTATGAATCATAAGACATAACGAATGGGTGATCTATAATTAGTAAATTAACTCTAAAGTTGAACGGACTTGACAATCCTTTGTAAACAGTCAGTGGGTGGTGGGAGTCATGATGAATGCTGTCTTTGTTGTGATTTAGGCTACTCAGGTCAAGCTATATGTAATGAAGGCGAGCCCTCAGAAGTTTGTCCAAGGGAGTTTACATTCCTAGCCAAATTGCAAAACCCTGGACAAAAACTATTTGTGGGTGTAATTACTAGTGGTGAACACAGATGTGTTTACTCTCTAAGGTATTAAATATTTTTGAAAAATGTACCAAAGTGTCGTGATTAAAATACAATCCAGTGAAAACAGCCACAATTAGAATAGAGAAAGGTTAAAGCAAAGGAACCTGTGAGACAAATGTAGCGGTAGAAGTAAATAAATGTCCAGGTTAAGAAGACGTGACCAACACTTATGAAAGGACGGTTATAATTAACGTTAACAATCTTAAAGCAGGTAGCCACAACCCTTGAAAAATGTTACAACAGGTACAAAACATAGATGGGGAGAATTAACATAATTAATATCATGATCACCCTTCCCAAGTTCTTCATCTCATTTGCCATATACAAATGTCATACAAAATCTAACTAGTTACATAATCTTACTTTAGCTAAGACAAAGGTAACAGAATATATGCTCCAAAAGAACTAGGAGGCTATGGCTTAATATTTTCCCGTTCTAGTACAGGCGTACAATCTAGAAGACTATATAAGAAGGAAGAAAAGGGTATGTAGGACTGTATTCACCCTGAAGGAGAATCTTACTCCCCTTTCTGAACAGGCTGTCTGGATGATTGGGAATAAGGACTAATTGAATGTAGTACATTTAGATGGGGTGATGGAGGGATAGCTACCATTTTTTATTGGCACAAACAGTTAAAATCATCTCATGACAGGATAGACAGATTTGGGAAGAGACCGGCATTTTATTGATTATTTATTAATTAAATGTTGTTTACCAGGGTAGAGCATTGATTAAATTTGACCATTTGCAGCAGTATCTCAGGCTACCTACATAGTAACGATACTAAGATTAAACACAAAACTAAATTACAGTCTCATAACACAGATGTAAAAAATATGAACATAGTTACAAGAAGGTTTAAAAAGAAGTAAGAGCAGGAGTATACAATGCAGAACGTAGGTGATACAAATGAAGTAAATGTGGTCCATCCCAAAAAACAGACATATGGTCCATCCCAAAAAACAGACATAGTATATACAAGCTTAGAGGAGATTTTAGCAATGAAGAGAGTAAAATTGTAGACTACTAACAGCTATAACTGAAGAGCTAGTAACCAAAGCGGATATTACATATATGGTAGAGAATGGACAAGGCAGATAAAGAAGCAGTGGGTATGAGTTTATATGTTGGAAAGGGTAGAAGATTAAGCAGCCAATGCTTTCTGGGATGAATGCAACAGTGCAACCACATGAGTCAAGTGACATGGCTTGTGTTCTGATATGTACACTTATATTGTTCAGTTAGGTATTGACTGAACTAAAGAAAGAACTGTTTGTAGTCTTTGACTTCAATAAGATCAGGTGGTAATGACTGCTACAGTTTAAAGGTAAGAACAGAAAAGCTGTGGTCTGTGGAATGAAGTTTAGTAGATGGAGTTATGAGAGTAGGGCCATGAGTGGATTAACTTTTAAGGCTGTAGTGTAGGTTGGATGTAGTTAGTCTCACAGTTAGAGAAAATGGTGCATCTTAGTGTATGCATATGAAGAAAAGGGATCCAAGACGGAGGTTGGTCTGCCTTGAATGGGTAGCCAATTTGTCTTTTCCAAGGTGCTGCAGTGATGTTCATGCCAAGGAGAGTGGTGATGAAACATCAGGTTTTATTAAAAACAGAGTGTAAGAGGGTAGCATTTTTTGTAAGGCAGCAGCAAATTGGGGTAGGTCATATTTTTGCTGTGAAAGCATGACACCTCTGTCTAAGGCTACTGTAGCAGTCAGAGAGGAAATTAGATCTGTTAGGCTCAGAATAGGAGGTGGTTGCCTATGGGTCTGATTTTTTGAATGTGGTCTTAGAAACTGAGGGACTGGTCAAGCCAAATGCCTAGGTACCTAAATGATGTGGTGGCTTCAATTAGGTTGCTGTCTACATCTGTGATATGGTAATATGGAGAGGACTAGTAGCTTTAGTGAGTCTTTTCTTTCTGCCAAACAGCAGGGATTTTTGTTTCAGTGTTGATTAAGCTGAGTAGCAGAAGGCCAGTGCTGCCTGGGCTAGTCTGGGGCTATTAGTGTTACCATTGGCCCCTCTTCCCTTATACTTAGGAGCACCCTAGGAAGCAGAGGAATTGGAGAGAAGTTATCGATGAATAGGCCTGTCCAAGGGAAGGAGAATGCATCTGTCTTCCAGGCTGGCTGCAATTTTGTCCCTAGAGCAAAACATTTTCAATTGGGCATTTTCCTTGGTGTTGAAAAAGCCTATTTGACTATACTGAGATTTATCGATGCAGTTGCCACTTGCGGGGGTCTGACAGGCTTCTGCTGAGGTGGTTAGCTAGTTGGTTGTGTACACCTGCCAGGTATTGTGCCAAGAGGTGTAACCCGTGGGAGTGTGCTGTTTCCCCAAACATCGATTGAGAGGCGGGAGACAGGGTAACGGGGAGTCCCCCTGCTTGTTTATGTACCACGACTGTGATATGTTTCCATTTGTCTCTAAAGGCTACTAGGTCTTTTTGGACTGCCATAAGTTCTTTTAATTTTATGTGTTTGTCTTGAGCTTGTGGCCCCACTTTCCTTGGGTCTGGAAATGGTTGAAGTGTGCTCCCCAGGCAACCTCTGAGACGTCTGCAGTCAGTGCTTGTCCTGAGGGGACTGTATGAGATTTCTGATGACTTTTAGTAAACTCCAGGAAGGTTAAGAGGTTCTAGGTGAACATTAATTCTAAGTTGAGTTTTATCAGACTTGTAGCCTGGATAAGGCAATCATCCAGATAGGGGTAAATTTGAAGCCCTTTTGTTCTGCAAAAGGCAATCAAAGGGGCTAAGGACTTTGTGAAAACCTTGGGAGCAGCACACAAGCTAAAAGCAAAGCTTAAAACTGATAGCGCCTGATACCTGCTCTGAAACATAAGAAGCTTCTGTTCAATTCATTATGGGAATATCCGGATATGCATCCTTAAGATCTAGGGTAACCATGAAGGTATTTGATGAAATCATGGGCAAATGTTTTTGAAGGGTCAACATCTTGAATTTTGGAACCTGTAGGAACTGGTTGAGGGCAGAGAAGTCCAGTACAGAATACCATGTGCCTTTCTTCCTAGGAACTAGGAAGAGTCTGGAGTAGAAACCCCTTCCTTTTTGGTGTTCTGGAACTGGTTCCACCAAGTCCTGAACGTATACCATCTCTATTTGGGACAGATTCTCTGTTTTATGGTTTGAGGGAATGTCTGGAACGTCTTAGGGTTTCAAAGGCTGCCTGAATTTGAGTTTGTAGCCCCTTGACATAATGTTTAGTAACCACTGGTTCGAAGTAATGAGGGACCAGTTCCTCTGGAATAATGATAGCCTTCCTACTAGTCTGGGTGAGGGAGAGAAGGGAGGGGGAAATACCACAAATGATGTTCCCTGTCAGTGGCCTGTGGTCTATATCTCCCTGGCATAGATGTTCCTGAACATAGTTGCCTGGGTCTTTGGTGCCGTCTTTCCCTGTGCTAGTTTCTTTGCCTAGCTTTAGACTGGGAGGGAAAGGACCAATGCTTACAAGAGTAGTTTCAACTGAAACATGGAAGCTGCACTTTCAGAAAGTCCTTAATAGCCCGATAGACTTGGCCTTGTCTTCCATTTTTTTGAGCACAGCCTCGGCTTTGGGGCCAAAGAGGAAGTTCTTGTCCAAGGGGGCATCCAACCGGTTAGACTTGACAATGCTCTGGGAGAGATTGCAGCCAAGTGTGTCTTCTAATGACACAGCCTCTAGCAGCAACCCTGTTGGAGGCTTCCATAGCATCATATCCATAATGAAGGGAATGTTTTGCCACCTGGGAGCTGGAATTGCAAAGGCCCAGTAACTCTTTAGAGAGACCCTTGGTCTCTATAGTTATAAGCTTCTATTTCATCTGATCCAGTAAAGTCTCCTGGTATTTAATTATGTGGAATTCACAGTTTAATGCCGTCATAGATAAGGTGGCAGAAGTGTAAACTTTTTTTGCCAAATATATTCAGAGCCCTACTTTCTTTATGTGTGTGCAAAGGATTTTCAGAGGAGCTAGCTCTGGCTCCTTTAGGGCCAGGGGTCCCAAACTCTCGATCAGCTGTAGGATTCTTGAAGAGATGCTTACAGGAATCAAAAACTCTATAAAACCTGTCAGTTGCCGGGATCTAAATAAGGTCTTCAGTCAATCTTACAAGGACCTGCTGATAAACCTATGAATGGGAACCAGTAGGACTAGGCTAGGGTTCCGGGGAAGCAATTTTCTAAGGAGTAGCTTTCAGTTTAGGCCTGGCGATGTCCGAAGCACAGAGGCCCATCTGCCTTGAAGCTGAGACCTGCAGTGATCCCAGACTCAACTGACAAACTCAGTCCTAAGGTTTGAATAGATGTCAAAGGAACAGACAGCATATCGGACTCCAAACGTGTCTCAATAGAGGTCTGTACCACCACCTCGTTCATGGAAGGAGGCTGCAAAAGCCCCAAACCTTCAGTGATAAGCCTGGGAGGATTGGCCAACAGTGAGCAGGCATCATCCAAGGTCCTAAGTCTGAGATACTTTTCCTTCTCCCTTTCACACTTAGGAATTTCAGCTTCAGACTGATTTGTGGATGCCACAGAACGCAGATGACTTGACAATTCACTGAGGTGCCAATGTCTAATGTTTCTAGTATTAAACTGAGCACAAACGGCAGTTGGAAACGTTGTGATCCAGGCCCAAGCAATATAGAAGAAATTAAATTCTCACTGTGGAATCCATTTACCATAAGAGAGACAATTACTGGTTTTCTCTGACATTAGTCAAACAGTGTAAAAAGGATTCTGCAATGGGGGTACTTAAGCTTTCTGAAAAATTGTCTCTAGTGCAAACCAACCGATGCACTGACTGGAACTCTGCTTTGGGCTCCGGCGGCAAGAAATAACCGAGCTCATGATTCCGGTAGACTCCCCTTATACCAGAGCACTCACCCACAAACTAGTAAACTATCCACTAAATGTCCCATCCCTCCAGAATATACTCCAACCCTATCGCACCACCAGACCACTAAGATCCAGCAACAAAAATCACTTGCAGATCACTAAAGCCAATAACTCTGCTGGTGAAGCACTATTCTCTTGCGCCATAGCCAAATTATGGAACTCCCTCCCACCCACAATTACCTTCGTACCATCATGCACCCACTTCAAATCTTTACTAAAAGCACACCTAAAAACATGCTGGCTATGCCCTTGCAACTCCCACTCTAATATCACCCACCCCATCCAACCACTACCATTCTTTCCACCCCACTAACTACCTTGATTATAGCAAGCTCGGATGCTCATAAGCCTACTACTTATTATACAGCAGGAACTTCTTATTGTAACAATTGTTAATGTCTGTTACGTACTTCGCAGATAAAGATTCTAGTTGTCTACTGATGTACTATGTTCTTCATCTGTAACTATGCTTGTAATTAATTGCTATGTTAATCAAATTGTTAATCGCTATGCAAATCCAATGTAACTGTCTGTATATTTTAACTGTGGTGCTTTTCTCCCCAGGCTTCTGCTGAAAATGGACCTACGTCCAGTCGGACACTCCCAGTCAACAAATGCAAATAAATAAATAGCCTGAAAAGCCATGGTGGCAGCAGTACATACCTTTTTGTATGAACATTCCATAGCCCTACTGCTCTTGCCTGAAGGAAGTAGTTTACTAGATGGCAAAAGTTTAGAAGAGGCAGAAACTACAAAAGGATCATCAGAAGGACATATATACAAGAACTTACAATCATCAGTCAACTTATAAAATCTATCAGGTTTCTTACGGGCTGGAGGTTGAGAATCAAGGACTACAAAGACTGCTGATAAGGTATCTAAAGGAGCAGCCAGGACTGGAGGTACAGCACAGGTGGAGGTGTTCATACCACCTCTTTTGGATATCAGAAACAGAACAGCGGTCCCATTTGAAATATTCCAACATGCAGGCAATAGTGTCCCCCAAAGGAGTTCTTATAAGGGAGAGTTTGGACTAACAGAATCTTCCTCCTCAGATCCATAACCTAAGGGAGAAGGGATTTGACAAGAATATGCCAAAGACTCTCAAATATGGACTTGGGGTTAGCGTAATGGTTAAGGTGTTTACCTCACAAATAAGAAGTAAAGGGTTTGAGTCTAACCAAGGGGAATTACCTAGGCTTAAAATGGCCATGAGGGACAACTAGCCTAGTATTTTCTTATCTATGAATAGAATATAAATCCTCTTCAGAGGACTCCTGCTCTCTGAGCCTCTAAGGGAAGTACATGAAAAAGGAGATGTAGGCACAGAAACTCCTTAAGGAAGCTTTAAAGCCATTAAGGTGTTAAACAACCCTTTGGTAAAATCCTGCCATTCATGCTGGGGATCTTTAGCAGAAATGGAAATATGCTTGCTTTTTTTTTTTTCTTTTTTTTTGAGGAGCGTCTGCCCTAAAAACCATAAGAGGTTCAGACCCTTGAAAACACTTAACCAATGTAGTAGGAATCACCTACTGAACTAGGATTTGCAGTATTCCTCTTGGACCCTCAGAATAATCAACCAAGGTTCCCCCTCAATATCTGGAGCAGTCTTTTGCAGAAGCTCTGAGGACATGCGAGAGGACATGCCGGCCTCTGACAGGGTCATGGTAGATGAATCCAAGACAACAACTGGACGAGCTTCTGAGCTTTCACCAGTCTCAAGAGAGAGCTGTCCAGGGTAGGTGGGATTGCAGCCAAATCAGACCTGCGTTTTTTGGCCTTTTTCTTGGCAGGTGGTTTACTTTAGGGATGAGAAGATTCCACCATAGCACCTTGCACCAACAATTTAAGACATTAGTTTTCTAGGTAAAATCGACAAGGAAGAGAGATGACTATGCATGATTTTAGGGACAAATGCTTGGCAGATAGAACACTGCATATGGTTGTGAGAAACACCCAAACAGAAAAGACACTGCTTGTGATATCTTTATGGGGAATCTGCCTTTAAAAATTGACATTTTCCCTTTCTGGATGACACGTAAACTCACAAAAATAAAAGTAGAGATGGATAACAGGAAACCCCAATGGGGCACTTACCTGAAACACGACTCCGTAACCAGCACAGAAGGAGTGTCTATACCAACATTCAATAATGGTGTTTGGAGTGGCGGAAAAGAAGTTCTGAGGTATGTACATCCGTACGTCATCCTTATGCTCTATGGCATGTGCAAGGGAGCATACGTGTGATATACGATGTTTTGGTACACTGACCGAACATTGGCCTACCCTTGGCAGGGAATCCCTTATGTTAAGAATACTGCAACAGTGATATGGAAGGATATTCAGTAATGGCTGTGCCAAAAGGGAGTCACCACACTGATTTCTGAAGAGTCCTACTGAATCTTAAGAATTACCTTGGGTATCAGTGGAAAGGCATAAAGGCACATTCCCAAATACAGGAATGAAAATGCATCCGTTTTCCAGGTTTGTCTGAAAGGAGTGCTGAAGTAGAATTTGCTCAGCAACCTGTTTTAAATGGGGGGAAAAGTTACCCACAACTGGATCAACTCTTGGAAGACACCCTCTTTCAGTTGCCATTCATGATAGTCTGACCTGGCCTTGCCATTCATGATAGTCTGTCCTGGCCTTGTACAGCTTCTCTGCCACCATATTTTGCCATCATAGCCAGCCTGCACAAAGGGTACAACCTTGGGTGACTCCCCACTCCACTGGGTATTTATTTATTATGTCACACATTACAGTGTTGTTGTCATCTATCATACAGATGAAGAGATTTTATGGTACGGATCACATCCAACAGCTCTTTGACACTGATATGCTTTGGGCTATCTCAGGAATTCAACAGGCCTTGCACCTTTACCCTCAAATAACATACTCCAAAAACAAAATCAGTGGAGTCTGTAGTTACAGACCGAGTAAGGATCTGAAGGGGAACCAGAGACCTGAATTTACAGTAATTTGTCATCTCCAATAGTGCAATTCCTTTTTTAATACAGGAAGCATATATTGGGTCCATGTTTTTTTTATTTTTAAACAAACCCAAAAATTATTGTCATAAGTAACCTGGAGAGTGGAATCATGAGAATCATAGATGTTATGAGCCTTAGTAACCTGAGAAGTCTGAGACAGATTGGAAAAGTTCAGGAAAGTTTCCAGATAAAAATCCATCTTTAAGCATGTAAGAAAAGCCTTTTACTGAGAAGTGTCTATAAGGCAGCCCAGAAGCACAATCCTGTGTTACTGAGTCAAGGAGGATTTTTGTACATTTATCTGGAAGACATGAAACCCATGTTAAGGACTCTTGAAATGAGGGGAAAGACTCTGCTAGGATAGATAAGGCTATGTGCCTACTGAATGGTGCACAGTGACAGTTATCCCACTCCACAAAGGGGTTGCCACCACAGACCCTGGAAACTACTGCCCCATTAGCCTGATGAGCCTGGTCTGCAAGGCCATGGAACATATCATCTTCGAGCTTATAAACAAAGACATAGGTAACCTCCAAACCCTGGACCCCACTCAGTTTGGGTTTGTAAAAGGTAGATCATATCTACTAAACCTGACTGACTTCTTTGAAGCAGTCACTAGAGCCGTAGACGAGGGCAAGGTAGTGCATACAGCCTATCTTGACCTCACCAAGGCTTTTGATACCATCCCCCACTCTGGAATTATAGATAAACTCACTAAACTGGGCAAAAATCCGTAAGTCACTAGATAAGTGGCCAACTGGCTCACTGACAGAACCCACAGAGTAAAAGTAGCAGACTCCAAATCCGACTTCAGACCAGTGAGGAGTGGAGTACCACAGGGTTCGGTCCTGGGTCCTCTCCTGTTCGACATCTACTTCTCTGAAGTGCAGGCCAACACAGAAGGTCTTTGGCTAACAAAGTTCGCAGATAACTGCAAACTGGAAGCCATAATAGAATCACCTAATGATGTAGACATTCTACAAAAAGACCTCACAGAGACAGATGCTTGGTGTCAAAGTCATGGCCTCAAGCTCAATGTCAAGAAGTGCATTGTCATCCCCTTTGGGAAAAACTCGGTACCCATGAACTACCACATAGGTGGTAGCTCACTAAACACTGAAAGTGTGATAAGAGACTTTGGGACACAGGTGGACAGTAGGCTCTCCTTTGATAACCACATCCCCACAGTAGTCAGGAAATCCTTCTATGTGGCACACCTCATCACAAAAGGATTCTCCTCTAGAAAAAAGAAGGTCATTGTTCCTCTCTACTCATCCCTCATCAGACCCATTATAGAGTACAATGCCCCGTTTGGAATGCATCTCACAAGACACCTACAATTGGAAAGGCCACAGAAATACCTCACTATGAGGATTACTGGCCTCAAACAGATGCCATACGCAGCCCGTCTCAAAAAACTCCAGTTCTACTCCATCGCATATCGCCTACTCGGAGGCAATCTCAGCCTAACATACAAAGCTATGTCAAACCCAGAGCTGTTGGACATGCTACATTTAAAGAAATCCCAATCTCTCCGAACCACACACTCCAGGGTCCTAAACCTTGTCACCACAATAAAAAGAACATGCTGGAGGGATAGATTCCTGTCCCAGAGACTTCCCATACTCTGGAATAAACTACCCAATCATGTCAAGCAAAGCTCCTCATTGGCCCTCTAAGAAAAATCATGACGACTGGATGGGAAATAGAAAATTCACCCTGGGGATCACTTCTGTGGCACTGCTTAACAGGGGCACAGGAAAATTATTTTCTTGGGTGGCGAAAGCCAGGGAACCTTTTTGGCTAGGCTTATATAGGCCTCAGGGCCGATAGCCTAGTACCCAACTATGAACCTATGAATCTAAATATTGAAATATTTGAACGCCATTCACTCTACAACTAGTTATGACTGGAGACAGACATGTTGTAAATAGCCTCAGAGCTGTAGGTAACCTAAAGGTTAATGCAGATACCTGACAGTGCAACCCAACAAAGAATCTGAGAAACTTCTTGAAGCATCTTTTAGACAGTAAAATTGTAGAAATAAACTTACCATAACAGATGTTCGAATGATAACTGCTGCAGTAGCCTTAGCTATGTGGGTTATATATCCTGCCAAGGATATAAGCGCCAGCTACCTTCCAAATCTTCAGGGCAGATAAGTTCCCTTTGGGGAAAAACTTCCACATTAAAACATTTAATGTTTTATTGTACTTTCCTCTTTATTTTAGGCTTAGCTGCCTAAGGAGACAGGCTTGGGTGCCAAGCCTTTCAGACCTTTGATGCCAAATGAGAGGCAGGTTGAGCCCTGATATATATATATATATATATATATATATATATATATATACATATATATATATATATATATATTCCTAGCTATATCCTATACAAATATGTGTGTGTGTTTTATATAATACACATACACGCACATATAACATACACATGTATATATATATATATATATACACACACACACACACACACACACACACACACACACACACACACAACTAAATCCAGTTAATACCACTGAATAATCAGAAATGTACACCACCACCCTATACCAGCAAGTAAACATCTGCAAAGATGCAGCTGTTATCTCACAGAAACAAGTACAGGACAAACTCTAGAAACAAGCTCACATGATGGAGCCATAACATCAACAAGTTTTACAATAAAAGAAGTACTTTGAGCAAAGATAAGAAGAGCAATTCCCAGAATGTTGTGTGCTCTTAACAGTGAAATAAATAAACAACTTAGGAGTTTAATAAAATTAACCAACGCCTAATTTAAGGTAAAACAGCTACCCAAGCCAAAGACAATCACAAGGCATTTTCAGTTATGTTCATTGCCTCAAAAGCACAAAGCAAACAGCAATGCACTGAGCTGATTTTGAATGATGTTACCTATACTGAGGATGAAGATATGGCAAACCTACTGGCCAATAAATTTAACATTAATTTTACCCCTCTCTGCTCTCCGTCTGTCCCTCAAGATACACCTAAAACTGGCTCACCACCAGCTATCACACAAGACCAAGTCCTAAAAGTGCTAAAAATACTCCATAGATGGGTCCTGACAATACCCCTGATGCATTTAAATAGCACAGCTTAGCTACATCCTTAACAACACTGTTCAATTTCAGCCTCAATATAGGTTTTGTGCCAAATGACTGGAGAACAGCTACAGTCATTCTCCTGCATAAGGGAGAACTTTCCATAAACACAAGAAATTACAGACCCATAAGTCTGACCAGCATCACATACAAAGCCATGGAAAGACTTATAATGGAACTAATCAGTTGGGACATAGGGAACCTCTAAGCACTGGACCAGTCTCAGTTTGGCTTCATCAAAAGCAGGTCATGCTTACTCAACCTGGTGGATTTTTTAAAAAGGTCCCTAAAGCAATGGATGAATGCAAAACTGTACACAGTGTATACCCCCGACCTGGCCAAAGCTTTTGACACAGTCCCCACTTAGGCATAGCATAGCAGATGAGCTAAATAAACTGGGAATAAACCCCTATGTCACCCACTGGACTGACAACTGGCTCATAGATAGGACACATATAATCAAAATAGGGGAAGTTACCTCAAGAAAGACACCAGTTATCACTGAAGTGCTCCAAAGTTCTGTGCTAGGACCTCTCCTGTTTGGCATCTACTTTTCTGAAGTAAAAGCAAATACCAAAAATCTCTGGCTAAGTTTGCAGATGACTGCAAGCAGGGAGCAGTCAATGAATCCCCAAATGACTTAGTCATCCTGCAGGAAGGTTTGTCTCAAATATCTTGTACCAAAATCATGGACTGGAACTAAATGCCAAAAAAAATGCATTACTGTACCCTCTGGGAAGTTAACTATCACCAACAATACACCCTTAACAGTTGACTGAGTTGTTTGGGATTTGTGAACTTATGTGGACAGTGACTTAACTTTCTACTAACACATGATTATTGTTGTAAGAAAGTCCTTCTATACTGCACAGCTCACAAACAAAGGGAGTGTGTCTACATCTAGAGAGGTCATTGTCCTCCTTTACGCAGCCCTCTTTAGGCCAACCATTGAATATAATGCCCCCTTTGACATGCATCTGTCCAAACACATGCAACAACTGGAATGCCCACAGAGGTACATTACTAAAATGATACAATGCCTAAACAACATGCCTTACATGGACCGACTCAAAGCCCTGTCACTATACACAGTATCCTACAGACTGCTAAGAGGTGACTTGTCTCTGCCATATGAATTACTGCACACTGGCAAGTTAAATGGCATCAGAAATGCTTGGTCTAGACATCTAAACTTCTTCTGCAAAATCAACGGAATGGTTTGGATGGACAGGTATATCTTGAAGAGTACTGCTGTTGTGGAAGTGACTCCCCATCCACATAAAACAAAGTGCATCCCTGTCCACATTCAAGCACAACTTAGATTTACGGATGGAGGACAGAAAATGTACCCCCCAGGACTGCCCCCCTCTACTACTAATGGACAGAGGCTGCTCTTAAATGCTTTATTCCATGCATGGGTCCCCTCAAATTACCTACGGTAAGATCCCAATTATTCTCACTTGGGGTAATACATTATCAACCATGGGATGGGTAAGGCCATAACCAAATGAGATAGGTAATTTCAAGCAAAAAAAGGTAAAATGGCTAGGTTGTCCTTCAAGGGCAGCTACCCTAGTACTTACCAAAGAACCTACCCAAATACATATAGCTATCTCTCTCTCTCCCTAGAATATATATCAAATCAATACATATATATATATATATATATATATATATATATATATATATATATATACATACATACATGCTTGTTTGTGTCTTTCGGCTTTTCCCGGTTAGGGGTCGCCACAGCAGAACTCCGGTCCGCTAATGATTGGCAGTAGATTTTTACGTACTGGCTTGCCAGGCCTAACGCACAACCTTCAACGAAGGAACGCCCATTCACGCATGTCGCTACACAGAAGACGCTCTAAATGAGAATCGAATGGGCAACGTCTAACTGTGAGGCGACAACGCTACTATATATATATATATATATATATATATATATATATATATATTTATGTGCACACACTGGCAAAAACAAAAAGGAGGCTGGAGCAAAAGAGAAGTTATTCCATCAGTGATCATCAGTGCTGTAGTAGCCTTAGCTACATGAGTAGATTACCCTAGCTTACGTAAGTGAGGTGGAAGAACAGTCCAGCAGCCCCTGCAGAACAGTACAAGTAAAGCCTGATCTAACATCTAGAGAAGGAAATAAAGCTTGTAGTGCCTTGTAAATTTATGTACCACGGATCATGTTGCTACATCCAATACTTCAAGAATCCAACCCTTTCCAAAAAGCCATGAAGCCAATGCCCTAGCAGAATGGACCTTGATCTTGTCTGGAATAGTTTTGTTATGGTAAGAATAGTAATAGTCTGTTTAGTTACAGGTTGTCCCTTTTTTTTAACCCCTCACAAAAGATGAACAATGTACCCAAAGATCTAAAAGATTTTGTTCTGTTAAGTATGCTGACACCCAAAGTATGGAGTATCATTTCTCCCTCATTTTTAGGTTCAGGAAAGAAAACAGGGAGATGGACATCTTGACTTAAATTAAACACTGATACTACTTTAGACATAAAAGAAGTTTTAGTTCTCAAAGAAACTCTGACTCTGGGGAAAAGGAGATGGGGTTGACTCCCCATAAAAGCTTGCAACACAGATACTTTTCTTGCAGAGGTCAGACCAATCTGAAAAACAGTTTACAATGTTAAGAAGTTCAAGTCAGCCAGACTAGCTATCTCAAAAAGAGCAAATGTTAACTTCTCTAATGCAAAAAGAAGATCCCAAGGAGGGGCTGCCATTCTTCTTGGAGGCTTCTTATGCAAAATTCCTTTCAAAAACTTTTGACATGAGAATGCATTGAAAAAGGAGAATCAATGGACAAACATCCTGAAATGGCAGTCAAATGAACCTTGATGAAGCAGTAAGAAATACTATAGGACAGTAACTCACACAAACATGCAAAACCAGAGAAATACTAGCTCTGAATGAGTGATTGTTATGTTGCTGGGAACAACCAGTAAACCCTTTCCCATTTACTAAAATATGACTTTTCTAGTAGCAGGCTTTTTTGCCTCTATTAGTACTGGTTGCATGTCCTCGGGTTCCTAAAGGAAATTAAGGCTCTATCATTATGGCAGTCAGTTGAAGTTGATTGCATTAAGGGTGTATCAAACACCCCTTTTCTTGTGCGAGTGAATCCATCTTGTTAAGAAGCTTGTGGCAATTGCCCCTGGTTATCTGCAAAAGAATGGAGAACTACTGTTACCTAGCCTAGAAGGGAGTCACCACAATGATCTTGGGGGATTCCTTCTGAACCTTCAGCAGTACCCTGGATATTAGCAGAAAGGGCAAAAAAGCATACAGGAACATCCCTGTCCAAGGAAAGGTAAAAGCATACGTCTTTCAGGCCTTCTTGCATGAAGCCTTGGAGCAAAATGTTGGCAGCTGATTGTTCAGAGAGGAGGCAAAGAGGTGTACTTGAAGAAGACCCCCGATCTAGTTTCCATTCATGAAGGTCTGCCCTTGCCCTGTTCAGCTGCAATTGTGCTCGGACAGAATGTATGATGTGTAGAGTCAGACTGTACTGAGAAGATACATCTCCAGCTAATGTGGTTCGTCTGCAAAGGGGGTACAACCTGGTCCTCCCTTGCTTGTCAATGTACCACATGTCATGCATTATTGCCTGTAACAACTCATTTAGGTTCCAGGGATCAAAGATGACTCACAAAGTTCAGTGTCATCGTCAGGGCAAGAATCTCTTTTACATTTATATGCTTGAATCTGTCCCTATTGTCCCAAACACCTGGCACTTTTATCCCTCTTGAAACTGCAGAGCAAAGCCTGAGGTGTCTGTGGTGACCGATTGCTGTGGAGAAGGAAGATCTGATATTTGAAAGGATAACTGGTGATCGTGCTGGGACCAAAGAAACTTCAGCTACCATTATATCTTTCTCATGTGGAGTCTTGCTAGGGGTATCATGACAATCAAAATGCTATGAGACCCAACATCCTGAGGTATTTCTTCATCGTAACAGAAGTCTGAGTGGAAAACGTTGGAAAAAGATCTAGGTATAGATATAATTTTTAACTGTGGAAGAAAATTTCTTTTAATTGAGGTGTCTAACAGACACCTCAGGAACATAATCTTGTGTAAAGAACTCAAAAAGACTTGAATGCTCACTTAGAATATCAGTTTGTGTAACAGATCTCTCACCCAAGTGACAAATTCCTGACATGTTAAAAATCCTCTGCAAAAATAAGCAACTCATCTACATATGGGAAAATGTAGATGCCCTGTAGCCAGCAGTGAGCTATAACTGGAGCTAGACACTTAGTGAACACTCTTGGTGCAGTAGAACTGATAATGTTATCCAGAAACACAAAACCTGAAGAAACATCTGGAGTCTGGATGAAAAGGAATGTGCTAAGCATTTTTTTTTTTTTTTTTTTTTCAATAATCATTTTTATTGTTTTGCCAAACCATTATACATTTCACACACTATTTACATTATGTACAATATTGCTTCCAATGTTTTAGTTCCATTTTGAATTTCCCTATAATACATTAAGAATAACTATCATTTTAACCAAGTACAGGAAATTAAAATCACAAAAAATTAAACATAAAAGCATCTACAATAGACAATTATAAACCAACTCAAGCCAATATTCCCAGAAGACTTAAATGTGGGAGAAGGGGTAACAGATTTTGAAGAGACAGCATTTTGAACTTGGGCGGTGTCACAAACAGGTTTAAGAAAGAAAGAAAGATCCAGAAATGGTCTCCAAGTATTTTCTTTCTTTGGCACTAAAAACATCCTTGAATAAAAACCTTTCCCAATCTGGGAAACAGAAACTTGCTGCATCACTCCCTGAAACATGTGCTGAACTCAGGGCGAAATAAAAGAGTCTGGTCCGGTGGATGAGGAATTACCCCTTGGGAAGAGGGATTTCCTCTCACTACCATCTGTAACCTAGATGAATGATCTTAAGAATCCATTTATCTGAAACTATCTGTTGCCAAAAGAGAAAAATGGAGCTTCAGATTTTCTGGTAAGGAAAAAGGACTGTTACGGTGGGGGGAATAAAGACCTCTTAAAAAGTTACTCTGACATACTGGACTCTTCTTGATTTTGAAGGGTTCCTTTATTCTTTTTGGAACCCCTGCCATTTATTCTTGCATTTATTTATTTAACATTTGTTTACCAGGATTGTTCGACTGGACACCGGGTGTCCTTTTTCAGCAGAGTCCAGGGGTGAAAAGCTCCACAAGGTTACAGAGTAATTTAGTAAAAAATAGTTAAAGGTTAACAATGTCTATCAATAGTTTAAAATAAAATGACAATAGTTTAAACATTTGACAGGTTTAGGAGAAAACTGATCTCAAAAACATTTATAGGTGAGCATATGTACAGTATATATATATATATATATATATATATATATATATATATATACACACACATACACACGATCAATTTCACGGAAATCAAAGTAACAAATAAAATAATAATAATAATAAATAAAAGTAATAATAGATATTTACACTGTGTTCAATCTGCATGGGGTAGAGTATAAGACAGTGGAGGCATGTTCTATAGTGGCGACTATGGGTAATAGGCAGGAAGAGGTGGGTTCAGGGAGGGTCTTTGCAGTTATATAGATGGTTTTCATAAAAGTGTGATTTAAGAAGTTTTTTGAATGTGGTAGAGTGGTTTTGTAGCCTGAGGTGTGGTGGGGGTAGGGTGTTCCATATTTTTGCAACTTCATAATGGAAGAGAGATTCCCCTGAGCTGTTTTTACATGGAATGACACCTACTAGGGCTTTGTTACTGGATCGTAGTTCCCTATTGGTACTATGGAAGTTTAGTATGCCTGTTAGGACGGGGGTTTTGTCAGGGTGGTACAGTACTTGATGGGCTAAGTTGAGTTGGTGGTAGTGAAGTAGGTTAGGAAATTCTAACCAGTGTAGCTTATTCAGAGATTGGCAGTGGTGAGAGCGTGATTTAACATTGGTTGCAAACTTAGCTATTTTGTTGTAACATGTTAAAAGTTTAAGGTCAGTTTTATTTAGATTTGTTAATACTGGGGACACAGAGTAGGGTTGATAGGAGATGAGTTCTGGCTATGGCAGTCTGGATTCAGAGATTAGAAATTTATTGCTACGATAGAGGCAGCCTATCTTTTTGTGGACTTTGGAGATGGTTAGGGATATGTGTTTATTGTATTTAAGTTGGTGATTAATTGTAAGTCCTAGTTGTTTGGCCTCAGAGACAGGAGTTATGTGGGTCTTACTGGCCAATAGAATTGAGAAGGTGGGGTCAATAGTCTTTGATGGGTTGAATAGCATTAGTTGTGTTTTTTCGGGGTTTAGTATTAGATGTGAATTGTTTAGCCAGTTTTCTGTTTCTGAGAAGGATTTTTGGGCACGGGTTTGTAGCAATTGGATGTTTGGTGCAGCGCAGATAAGGGTTGTGTTATCCATGTGCTGGATAATGTTGGCTTTTGTGGTTGCTATGTGGAGTTGGTTTGCAAAGAGACTGAATAGAAGGGGGCCAAGTATGGAACCTTGAGGTATGCCACATTTGACTGGGAGTGGGGAAGGATAGGGAGCTGTGCCATTTAACAGACTAAGAGCGGTTGCCTAAGTAGCTACTGAACCATTGTAATGCAGCATTATCAAGGTTTAGTCCGGAGAGGGAGGATAGTAGTTTATTGTGGGAGACCGTTGAATGCTTTTGATAGATTTAGGTAGGTGGCAGAGACAAGTTTCCTTTGGTTTCTATATGTGTTTATGGTATTGGTGAAGTTAATGAGGGCAGTGGTAGTACTATGGCCAGGTCGAAATCTGTGTTGAGTTTGGGAGAGTAGGTTGTTGGAGTGTAGATGGGAGAGGAGTTGGTGATGGGTACATCTTTCTAGGATTTTTGATAGGGGTGAAAGGATTGAGATGGGGCAGTAGTTGGGTAAGTCAGTGGAGGGGCCACCTTTGTGAAGGGGATGATGTATGAGGTTTTCCATAAGGATGGAACATATTATTCGTTGATTGATCAATTTATTAATATTGAGAATGGGTAGGCTATGGCCCTAGATGCAAGCTGGAGGAATTTGGCTGAGAGGTTGTCGACAACGAGGGTGGTTGGTTTGAGTTTGGATAGGAGTTTTTGGATAGCTGATGTAGATACTGGCTTGAGTGAAAAGGGGCTGGTATGTTATTTGGTTTTGATGGTTGGTGGAGGGATGGTGGGATTTGTATCGTTTATGAGTTTTAGTATGGAGGAGGTAAAATAGTTGTTGAAGCTGGATGTTATGTCAAGGTTGGTGCCTTCTGTGTTTGCTGGTGGTGTGGTGACTTTTCCAGGTTGGAGGATGTTGTTCACTGCAGCCCAGAATTTCTGTGGGTTGTTACTATATTTATTTTGTTGGGTTAGACAGTGATTTTGTTTGTCTAACCTAAGCTGCTTTTTTGCCTTATTTCTAAATAGGTTTGTCTAGTTGTTGTTGTTTTAAGTTGTTGCCAGGATTTCCATGCTTTGTCCCTTTGTTTTACTAAGGCCTTTATGGTTTTAAGTAACCAGGGAGCAGGATCACTACACGCTCTAATTGTTTTTATTGGGGCTAGTTGGTTTAGAATTGTTAGGAATGTGGAATTAAAGTATTCAACTGCTGTGTCCAGGGGAGGGTTTTGGTGGGAAACCAGTTGCAGGATTTTAATGTTTCTGTGAATAGGTCTGAGGGGAAATTTTTGTAGGAACAGGTTTGTAGTAGGGAGGGTGGGTTGTTACATTTAAGTTTGTGCTGAAGGAGAAAGATTGGGTTATGGTCACTGAAAAAATCGGGTAAAGTACCACACTGGTGGGCTGTGTTGGCTTAGTTAGTGAGAATCCAATCTAATATGGATTCTCTTTTGGTAGCGTTATCTATACGGGTGGAGGTTTGGATGAGCTGGGTAACGTTATATAGGTTAATGTGGCTGGTTGGTGTTGGGGAGTGGGTAGAGTTTCAGTCTATGTTAACATCACCTAGCACGAGGGAGGGAGTAGGAAGCCCAGTGGAGTATTTATTCTAGGGTGTTTATGTTGCCACCTTGTGGAATAAATATACCTAGCAAGTTTAGATGTTTGTGTTGGTTTAGGAGGAGTGTGGCAAATATAGTCTCAGCGTTATTGCAATTTGTGGGGGAAGGGGGTTGTAAGAGTTGGATCTTTAAGTTAGATTTGTACAATAGAGCAATACCTCCACCTCTTTTCTGTGGTCTGTCTACCCTTAGAAGGTTATATAACCAGGTGGGGTTATAGAGTTGTCTTTGACATGGGGTTTAAGCCAAGTCTCTGTTATCAACATTAAGTCAAGGTTTATATAGAGATAGATGAGTGCAGCTCTTCTATTTTATTCATGATACTACGGATGTTCAGGTTTAGTATTAGTAGGTCAGTGGGTTTGCGCTTAAGTGAGTTGGCTGTTATAACTGTTAGTGGGGGTAGATAATGGGCCTGGGTTGGAGTGGATGTCACTTCTTAGTAGTAACTGAACTGCTATGTTGGAAATGGTTTTGAGGTAGGAAATAGTAGACAGTGATATTTGTAGCTAGGCTCTTTTTTTAGTTTGTGGAATGTGGTTTATTGTTGAGGTGGTTAGGGGGAGGAATGGTCTATAGTTGATTAGAGGTGTGTCTAAGTCTCTGTGGGGGTTGGACCCAGTAAGGGGTAAGGTGGGGGATTTATTGTAGTTGAAATGGGAGAGTGAATAATGATATGGGGTACTGGAGCAGATTAAATGGAGGGGTATAGATGAGAAAAATACTAGTAGCAGAGAAGGGTCATGCTGAGGGTAGTAGGTATGAGTCATGATAATAGAGTGGATTGGTTTTATAAGGAGGGGGATGGTCAAAAAGTCTTATGGGTGGGCTGTGAGTGTGGTTGGGTTTGATTGGTTGGTTGTAGGGTGTGGCAGATGGTCAGGTGATCAAGGGTTAGAGTAAATCTACAAGTAGTGGGGGTGAGCGTCTGTTTACCAGCATTCATATTCTACTAAGACTGTTTGTTTCTTACCAAAATTGAATGAGGAGTTAGAGAATCTCTTACAAAATTTGGGAGATGAAAGACAAAAAAATCTTGGATTCCTTGAATCAGCTTAATCCTCTCATCACACATTTTGATAACCTCAGCAGCAGAGAGACCAAAAACTAAATCTCTTTCCAAAAAGAATTTAAAATCTCATTTTCACATAATTTAGGAGGTTATGATAATGCAGACAAGCAAACCTCCTCAAAACAGTACCACTGGCGATAGATATGGAAGAATATCAATACAGTAATGCACACACTACCTGTAAAATTAAAGAAATTCAACCATTTAATGTAGATTTTTCCTCACAAGAAGAAACTGCAGATAAAACATTTCTCATGCTTTCACAACTGGTCAGAATAAAAACTTTATCACAGTAGCCTGACAACTCAACATTTTGAAAATCAAATAACCATTAGTGTACAGTTTCCCCCCATTCCTTGTCAGAAAGAGCAGGATTGGAATTAACCAAATGTTTAGCAGCAGTAGGATTAACTAAGGCTATAGTTGCTGGGTCAGGTGTGTAACAAGTGTATAAAAACTTCGACTGAAGAACTTTACATGTTCTACCTTTTTAGAAGCAGCAGACTGACTGCCAGAAAAACTGCAGGCAGTGGTACACACATCCTCTAAAACTGACAGAACTGGAGGAATGGGCGAAGATTCTGGAAAATCCTTCTGCAACAGGTTCCAGTTTCTGAGGGACTGAGGAACCTTAGTGTCCTATTAAACACACCAGCATATTCTGTCAATGGTCTCCGAAAAAGAGAAACCTCCACAAGGAGAATCAAATTCAGCTCTCCCATCAGTCTAAATCAGAAATCTGAGGAGAAAACCCTGTACCCATTCCTTCAATTCCAGTCCAGATTCAAGATCTTAAATTGTTTCAGGAAAAAAGGCATTCCTCCTCCTTTTAACAGAAACTAACTTATAAGAAGCATTGACAGCTTGAATTAAACCTAAATCTAAAGTAATTTGAAGAGGAGGAATAGATACATGTTTAGTTTTCCATTTCTTTTTGATAGGAAAAATGGGGCCAACAGTGTTACAATGGCAGCAGCAGTAGCTTCCACAGGGATGGGCACAACATTTAGGCTAAATAGGGAAGCCTTCCTTGTTCCCTCTACTACGACCGACATGAGTGACTCTCCCTTGGCCACTGAAAGGATCCCGACAGCTGCAGAGGACGTGGCTAATCCTTGGTCCATACAGGCTACAGGTGCTTCCCCAGAGCAATTTGGGGTAAAAGATAAGGGGGTCTGAAGAACCAGATTATTTTTTCTTGATATGAAGAACCAGCTTTGGCCACAGCACAGTCACCCACCTGTGACTGAGACAAATTGCTAGTCTGCTGTGGTGGCAAAAGCTGCTTGCTTATATATATTTTTTTTTTTGGTTGCAGGAGGAAGGACCAACCAGTAATTTGTTGCAGGGTCAAGCAAAGATGAGGAAAACAAGCAGCATTAGCTGGTAAAACACATAAGCTTTTTAAATGTAAACTTTTTTGTAACTCGGCTCGAGCTACCCAACAGTTTGGGAGTATGGAAGGTATCCTGAAGCTTTGGAAGCTGTCATATCCATGGCAGGACATAATCCATATAGCTAAGGCTACTGCAAAAGTGATCAATATGATGCACAGCTAATGTTATGACACTGAAGGGTAGGTACAAAAGGAAGCAGTGTTGAAGGGCCAACATTTTTAACCTTGGTACTTTCACATACAGAGTGAGAAAGGAAAGAACCAGAGTCGGTTTCCAAAAAGAAAATAATATTTTTGAGATTTATAAAGGGGGAGGGGGGCTACAAAAATCTTAGAAACAACCTAAATTAACTTCTCTCTTTCATCAAATTACATGATGGCCTTAGTAGTACAAGGATCGAACAAAACTTCCCGATCTAATGTAAAATTCAAACTTTCAAACTTCACTCCATCTACAAACTTTTGGTTACGTATTAAAGCGTCTCTCCTCAAAACTTTTGCAGTAGCAGTGGCCCTACACACAGTTTCGGCATAATCATAAGCACTGTTCAAAGTAGATTTCAATAACTGGGAAATATCAGAGACAAAAGAATTCAGAAATGAGCTATCCTCTGAAAGAAGTGAGGCACAGTATTCCCTTAAACTGCCTGCGCAAAACAGAATAAACTTCCATATGTGTCTCGTAGTTGAATATTCTATAAGCTAATACTAAAGAAGCGAAAATTATCTTAACCTAATCAGTACAACACCTTGCCTTCTTTGCCTACTGGGGAGGGGTTTGTACGAACTAAAAATCTGTTGCCAACTAGTGAACAAGAAGATACTGCAGCTAGATTTAACCTAAGATGAGAAAGCAAAAGTTTGTTTGAGGTACTACATACAATCTATCCATCTTTTTGGGGGTTGAAGGTAAGAATTATTACAGGCTGCAATAAACACATCCTCCAAGGCAGACAAAATGTGAGGGGACGGGTGTAGAATGAGGCAAGTACACTTGTAACATATCACAATAACTCCTTGGTTCAGGGGGAACATACACCTGCTCACACAAATACCTCATTCATCTGGGAAACAGTCTGAGCATTGTCAGACCCCACTCTGATGGACCTCCTGCATATATAAACAAAACAAACAGCACAGAATTACCCATTCTAAAGACTTGAACCTTGCCTGTGATATAAATAGGACCTGCTGGACAGATTGGTATGCATCCCAGAGACTACCCCGCCTATGGAACAGGCTCCCCATCCATGGGAAGCAGAGCTCCTCCCAAACCCAATTCAAGTGCAACTTGGACAATTGGATGGGAAATCAGAAATTCATCCTCGGTTTTGAACCTATGTCTCTAAAGGACACGGGTAACCTGACAATGGTTCATCTCCCAGGCCCATGCTTACACTTATCAAGGGAATCAGAACTTGTCAGAGATTTGGGATCCATAGCTAAATTTAAAAAGGCCCTTGTGGTCATGAGCCTAGTAAACACCTGTGAACCTATAAAATACATCCAAAGGAGGTGGAAATGAGCACCCTTTGAATCAGAGTAAAGGACTTATGAATCTTGATGAGAAGAAGCTCTGTCGCTGCCTATGTCAAAATTCTTTGACGGATATGCCCAGGAATTTCTTTAATGCAAATGTCCTCAGGTAAGGATTTATGAACAAGTTTAGCTGCATCAAGAGATTTCTTTCTCAGCTCAGCCTGAAAAACAACTCCTGACATATCTTCCTGATCCAAAGATGATGTTTTTTCCATGCTCATAAAGGGACACTGGAACAGCCGCAGAAGACGTAGCTGATGCCCTGTACATAGTGGCTGAAAGAACTATACCAGAGGACACACACACACACATACAATGTAGTGAAGTGCAGTCTTGGAGTTGATATACTTAAGTAGTAGGGGGTGGGGGTGCAGGTGGGGTTGCCCCCCTGCTTACAGTTGAAGGGTAATATGTTTCTGTATGTATTTCTGCTGGAATACAGTAAGTGTTGGTATCCTGTGTGTTTTCAGTATTATGAGTCAGTATTTTGAACTTTCAAGAGTTTGGTCTCAGGATTTTGGACTTTCAGGATTTTGTAGCACTCCTATAGATATATATATATATATATATATATATATATACACATATATATATATATATATATATATATATATATATATATATATATATGTATACACA